>NC_056745.1:6485637-6713137 GCF_019279795.1 Protopterus annectens | reverse complement strand
TCCAAATGCTGAATCTTTTCCACTTTGCTAAGTAAACCTTTCTGGTGGATGGTCTTCGAGCCTCTGTTAGTATCCGCTGAACTTCCCTGGAGAGAGATAAGCTGAAGTTATTTATGGAATCTCCCAGGCTGTTAGCTGCAGTGTCTGAAGATTTGGATGCAGTGTTTCGAAATTGTGTTGAGTCAAAAGTAGAGGCCACTGTGGAAGGGCCCACCTCCTGGTGTGACATATGCTCCGTAGTAGTGGGTACCAATGTTGTCTTGGCCAGTCCGGAGCTATTATGATTCCCTTGGGTTTCTCTGCTTTGATCTTTAGTAATACTGAGGTCATCAGTGGCAGAGGTGGGAATGCATAGATTGCTAGGGAGTTCCAGTTGAATGAGAGGGCATCTATTTTCCAAGCTTTTGGATGGTATGTCCTTGTGCAGAATTTTGGTAGAAGATGGTTGAGGTGAGAGGCAAATAGGTCCACTGCTGGCTTGCCCCATGTCGAGGTGAGTTGTCTGAAGGCCTTCGGATGTAACCTCCACTCGTGTGGATCTGTGAAATTCCTGCTTAAGCTGTCCGCCAACACATTGTCTTTCCCTGGAACAAACTGGGATTGTAACTGGATGTTTAGGCTCAGTGATTTCTCCCAAAGCTGCATTGTCAGTCTGCAAAGGGGGTAAGAGTGGGTGCCCCCTTGCTTGTTTATGTACCACATCACAGTGGTGTTGTCTGTCCGTATCATTAAATGGCCTTGTTGGAGTTGGTGTTGAAAGGCCTCGATGGCATGCATTACTGCCAGCATTTCCTTTTGGTTTATATGCAGATGTGTTTCCTTTGGAGACCATTGTCCTTGTATACACCTGCCTTCCATGTGCGCCCCCCATCCGAGGTCTGAGGCGTCTGTAGTCATGGTCTGTGTTATCTGTGGATTTTTGAATGACATACCTGTGTTTGCCTGGCTCACTGAGGCCCACCATAGGAATTCCTTTTGTAGGCATGGAATGAGTGGTATGATTTTCTCCAAGTTGTTGCTGTGTTGAGACCAAATGCTTTTTAGGTACCATTGAAGCTTTCTCATGTGCAGTCTTGCCAATGGAACCAGGAGAATGCAGGATGCCATGTAACCCAGGGCCTGTAGGAATCTCCTTGCAGTCATCTGGGTGAGTTTTGCTAAACCTTTGAAGTAATGAGTTAACTTCTCTTGCTTGTCTTCTGTCAGGTAAGCCATCTGAGAGGCTGTGTCTAGTTTGGCTCCTAAGAAGATTATTTGCTGGGATGGGTGCAGTCTTGACTTTTGGAAGTTGGCTGTGTATCCCAGAGCTTGAAGTAATCGTATGACATAATCCAGGTTTTTTGTCAGCATCAATTTGTCGTCCGCTTGTATGAGGCAGTCGTCCAGGTACGGGTAAATTTGTATACCCTGGAGCCTGCAATGAGCAATTACTGAAGCCAGGCATTTTGTAAATACTCTGGGCGCAGTAGATAAGCCAAATGGCAATGCTGAGAATTGATAATGCTCTGGCCCTGCAAGAAATCTGAGGTATCTTCTGCAGCTGTGTCTGATAGGGACATGCAGGTATGCCTCCTTGAGGTCCAGAGTAATCAGCCACGACCCCTTGCCCAGCATGAGGAGGAGTTGCTGTAGAGTCAGCATTTTGAACTTTGGTACTATGAGAAAGGTGTTTAATGCGGACAAGTCCAGTATTGGTCTCCATTGAGATTCTTTTCTTGGAACAAGGAACAGTCTTGAGTAAAACCCCTGGTCTTGTTCTTGTTGTGGAACTCTTTCTATTGCTTTCATCCGAGTCAGCAGAGTGATTTGCTTGATAGCCTCTGCCCTCTGATTTTGTGGCAGGTTTAGCATGCCTTGTTTTCTTGGTAAGGTATGAAAATGAAACCTGTACCCTCGGTCTATAATTTCCAAAATCCATTTGTCCTTTGTCAGTCTGTACCAGTTTTCTGCAAACAGAGATAATTTCCCACCCAAGGGAGCTTCTAGTTGTTCCCTGGTAGGCGGTAGTAGAGGAAAGTCATTGAGATTGTGGTTGTGGGGCAGGTGAAACCCCTGCGTCACTTCTTTGGTTTCCTGGCTGCCATTGTCGTCCCCTGTAAGGGCCTCTGTATTGGCCTCTTCCTCGGCCACGTCTGTTCTTACCCCTTTGAAACTTTTCTGGATTAGGAAAGGACCAGTTTTTTGAAGGCCAATTCCTACTGAATCTGAGGGGTTGAACCTGGAGGAAATCTTTCACAGTCTGAACTGATTTTGCTTTTTATTCGATGGTCTTTAACACATCCTTAGCATTTGCACCAAAAAGCTTTTTCTTTTCCAAAGGTGCATCCAGAAGTTTTGCTTTTACATGATCTGGTAGAGGTTGATCTTTTAACCAAGCATGTCTACGAATGACTGCCCCTGTCATAGCTGCCCTACATGAAGCTTCCAGTGCATCATATCCACACTGCAGGAATTGATTGCTTACTTGCTGAGTGTTATGTACAGCTTCCTGCAAAGTCTTCCTGTCTAAAGGATCAGGAGTGGCTAATGTTTTTTGTAAATCTTCTAACAGATAATCCTGATATTGTAACATATGGAAAAGGCAATTTAAAGCTCTCATCGATAAGGTAGTGGATGTGTAAACCTTTTTGCCCCATCTCTCTAATGACCTAGCTTCCCTGTTGGAGGGCAAAGGATTTTTTGAGGTGGAGGCTGAAACTCCTTTAGGCCCCTGTGAAATAGTTTCCAAATCAGCAGTGTGGGCCCTGAATAAATGGGAATGAGTTTCTGGGACCCTGTAATACCTGTCTGGCTTGGCTGCAGCAGGAGGAAGAGAATCAGGGGTAGCACTAGAGTCAGAATAAAAATCATCCAGAACATCAAGTACAGGAGGAATAGCTAAGGGCCTGTGCTGAGGCTTCTTAAGGAAAGTCCTAAGGCGTTTCCTAGAATCAGAATATTCCTGGCCCTGCCACTTGAAATGTTCCCTCATGGTGTGCAGAACTTCCCCAAAAGAAATATCCTCAGGAGGGGAGGCCGAGGGGATGGAATCTTCTGCATCCGAGTCCTCATAGGTCTGGAAGAGCTCTTCCTGGCTATCAGAGTGGACAGAGCCCTCAGAATCTTCATCTGAATGTGTAGGGTCAGAGGGTTCAACCCGGGGCCTTTTATCAGGAGGAGGCTGGGATCCTCTCTCAGGATGGGCCTGTGAACCTCTAATCATGGAAATCAAATCAGCAGCCATGGACATAATTTGTGTCTCTGGAGTCGGCTGAGGTAAGGGTTTAGAAGTAATATGCTTTGTTTTGCTGGCTGCCTTAGCCCTAGTGTAGGCCTTAATAGACATGGCCATAGGGGGCCTGGCAGCTCCACGTGCAGGAGTGACCTTGTCTATAGCAATGGTCTCGGGCATTTCCTCGGTTTCGGTATCCGGAGGAAAATCTATAACTGGCGTCGGAGTAATGTCTGGAATCGGAGTCGTCGGTAATGCGGTGTCTTCGGTTCGGAGCGGTGGAGAGACTGTCACAGAGGGAACCAGAGCACTCATGCTAGGTTTTGGCGTGGAGTCGATTGTAGACGCAGGCCGAGGATGTCGGTCCCGGTCTTTTCGCTTTTTGGGCGTTTGCGATGTCGTAAGATCCGACGGCATGGTGTAAGCAAAATTATTGCCGAAAAAATCTTCAGCGAACTCTGCCCGGCGCCTGAGAGTGCGCTTGTTGAAGCGAGCACAGGCTACACAGGCTGAGACGTCGTGGTCTGGGCCCAGGCAAGGGAGACAGTAAGAGTGGAAATCCTTATGAGGTATTTGTTTACCACAAGAAAGACAACTGTTAACTTTTTCAGTAATTTCTGACATCGGCTGAGGCAAGAAAAGGTCCCCAACGGGGTACTTAGCTTTTTTGATGACTTCGGTATCGTAGAATACAGGATCTGACTGACCGGCACTTGCGAACTGCTTCTGCTTCGGGCACCGCGCGGCAAGAAAGACTGAAGAAAATGGCGTCGGCTGATGCTTATATACTCCAGCCGCTCTGACGTCGGAGAGAAATGCGACATCAGCCGACGTCGGACACAGACTTTGGAATCCGGCCGACCGAGGGCTGCCTGAGGCAGGACAACCCACATGTTATGACTGCAGTTGCATTCTTGAAGGACATCAGCAGGTTTTGCATCAACATGACGTTTCCTAACAACAATAAGTAGAAAACTCTTAACAGCTGTTAGTAATCCCCAGTGATTTATAAGAAGAAAAAAAGAGCATTTTACAAGGGACACAGCAAAATGTAATGAGACAAAATCAGGGATATCTTAGAGGTACAGATCTCGGGGTGATGTAGCTGTCAACGTCTTTCTCACCTGCAAAATCAGTGTCAACTCCAGAAACAATCAGCGGGTACTTTTTAAAATATAGGCAATATGAGGTGTTGGCAGAATAAGAGAACAACAGTTATTAAATATTTCAGAAAAGAAGTCTACAACTCCAAGTTTTGTTGCCATTGCTATGTAATCCACTTTATTTTCTCACTAAATTACCAATTTTAGAATGCATTATGAGTTACAAACCAACTTTTTGAGCCAAAATCAGGGACAGCTGGGAGACATAAACAATCAGCGATAATGGAAAATTCTTTACTTTTATTACCATTAACGGTACTAACATTTTGAGGTTTAACATTCTGAAGTGATAGAGAACGTTATATCTTGCAGAACCACATGATTACCTACTCCAAATCTGCACATATGCGTGTTCCAGTGTTCTACATTCATAGATTCATAGGTAGGTACTAGGCTATCGACCCAAGGGCTTAAGTAAGCCTAGCCAGCAAGGTTCCCTGGCTTACACCACCCAAGAAAGTTATTTTCTTGTGGCCCTGTTGAGCAGAGCCACAGAACTGATTCATGGGATGTATTTTCTATTTCCAATCCATCATTATATTGGCCTCATTTGCTGGATATATTCTTGTTGTTGGTTTAGAGACAACGCAGAGCTATTAGATATTTATCCATGGTGGACTTAAGTGTAAAGGGTCTTTATTATTCCTTGATAATATTTGACAGTGTTTCAATTTAAACACAATATCATTGGGTAGCATAACTTCTGGGGCCTATGGGCTCATATATTTCTACCTTTTGAATATATAGTGTGTTCTATTAACAGGGTTCCATTACATAAACACAAACACTGTTGGTTTAGGCTGGATTTCAAAAATAAAGTGTATAAGTTAGCTTTCCCCACAGGGCACTTTCTTGTCAATCTGAATACTGTGTATTTGGGCTGACTAGGTGCCAACTTTTTTTAATAATGTGGAAACTATATTAGGGCTGACCAGATTTCTGGTTTTAACAAAAATTATACACTAATTACACGGGACCTATTATGTGGGTTTTCCAGTGTTCAGGTTATTATTAAAAACAACAATCTACATTACAAACATATTTTTGAACTATATATTATCATTGACCTCAATTATATACTAGGCATAATTTTGTAGCTGGTTAAATATATAATACTGACTTGGACCTATTTTCATTATTGTAAACAGGGATGTAGATGTTAAGGACATATCCTTGAGTCAATGTATAGTTGGTCCACAGACAAAAACAGATTTTTTCATATATTTTTATTGAAGGTCAACTAAGATACAGAGATCTCTTTGGACTCCTACCTATTGAGGTGAATATCATACTCAGACCTAACTATTTACAGAATTTACTTGTACTCAATATTTAGATCTATCAGGTACAAGAATAGCAAAGTACAATTGGCTATTATTTGCCAACAATTTCTTCTTTTTCCATTTTGTCTACAAACAAGATTTCTCTGCAACAACCAAACTTACCCTTACATGAAAACTCTGTGCCCTTCTGGGATTTTAGATCTATCAGTAATTAAGAATCTCCTTGGCTGGCTTGTCATAACAATCTTTGTGCTTTGAATTTTACTATATATTCTCAGTCTAGTGTGAACTAAACCAGTGCAACCAATTGTCATGGATCTAGAAGATCTAAAAATTTTGGGATTGGCATTGACCAAAATGAAACGTATGATGTAAACAGGGCAGATCCAGTTGACGGTTACAGAATTCTTTCCACAAACTTGGAAAACAAATCAAGGCACTGAGAACTAACATCTGGCATCAGGGTCAACATACTGTCAGCCTATTATGAGAGAACTATTAAGAACAACATAGAGCAGGTTGAAAAACTTGCCACTCACTCAAACATCATGAGGGACTAGTAATTTTCAGGATTGTTTAAACAAGTTGGCCAAGGAGGTCTCCACTTTGGAGAATAGCCTAAAGGCACTAGGAATGTGCCCTTCAATCGGAAGAAAAGACCTAGGTCCATTCTCAAGAAAACTGGCTCTAATTATATTACATCTGGGGAGAATCTTCCACTACAGATACAGACATTTCCATAGTTGGGACTTCTCCAAAATGCCAAAGGTAGACATCACACACACCTTTTTAGGGCAAGAAACATAGAGCCGAAGAAAACATAGGAAGTTTGGAAGAACTTTCATCAAAGAAAATCAAATACTATACTTAATGTACATCATCCAGTGATAAGTAAATCAATACTATAACGAATGTACATAATATTTCCAAACATGTTTTAACTGATTAATCTAAAAAGCAGGAGGACCAACATACTGACACTCAAAGATCTGACTTTTTAAATTTTTCATAAATCCATTTACACCCCATGGGATAAACATGTTTCTGTGTTCAACAGGCTGTTATCAAAGATTTACATTTTCAGACATCATTATTATCATTCAGACAAGGGAAAGGGTTGTGGTTATGGATAATGATTACTATCTGTATGAAGCAAACAGACAACTATCCAATCACCACCACTATATGAAGATGGATATTGATCGGTAGACCAATTGTATGGGGGCATTGGCTCACTTGGAAACCGCCGGCCTTTTTCTTACTGAAGTAAAAAACCACTATTGAAATTCATTAGTGCTAGAATACAGGACACCACTGAATTTTTGAAGATAGTTACTGACACAATCCTCTTTATATACCAGTATCCCTCATTGGGCTGGCTTAATGGCATTGGAGTTTGGTTATACAAAGCAAATTTATACCAACACATCTTGACCAAAATGTATTCTATTTCCAACAGGATTATTATTGGTATTAACAAGGAACAACACATGGAGCCTCCTTGGCGCCCATTTATGCGGATCTGTTTATGGATCATTTACGATCCAATGCACAATATATATTTACCAGAAATCGACATATGGAGGAGATAATATCTAAATGGCAATATTTGGGATTGAATTCACTGAAGAACATCATCCTAATGAAATTCATTTCTTGGATGTCCATCTGAAAAGACAGATGGATAACACATTACTAACATCTATATATAGAAAATTTCCCCAGTACAACACTCTCTACATGCCAAAAGTTTCCATCCAAAACATATTACCAAAATATTCCAAAATCCCAATTTATGAGAATAAGAAGAATATGCTCCTCACAGGAAGACCTTACCAAATATCAAGAAGACCTAACCAACAGATTTTTGTCCAGAGGATATTCATCACAAATCATTAACTCAGCGGTGCGTACCTGTGACTCCATACCTAGAGAGTCTTTATTGGAATATAAGAAAGGCAAGAACACTGATGATTCAGTATGCAGATTGGTCTAGAAATCTTATTAATATATATCAATAACCACTGGAATATACTCAATTACCCCCCTTTAGAAAATTATTTAGGAGAACGTTGTTACTTCTCCTATAGAACATCAAAAATCAAGCAGGATAACTATACACAAAGGACACTTACTGGAGATAAGTTGATTGGGAACTTCCAATTACATTTTGGATAATCTATCTAGCCACTTGTACATGTCAGGCATTTTACATTGGACAGACATCAAGCACTGTACAAACATACAACCAAACATTCAAATGCAAGATTTACTTTCACTATTATTGATCGAATTGTGGGGACATTCTCAATACAAAGGAGAGAAGGTGGATTATTAAACTAGGGGACTTTTTCCCCAGGGTTAAATGATAAACTATGAGTTTGCAGTAAGTAATTTAATCCTTATTGTATAACATTACATTTTCTATTCTTTTGTTTTCTTTATTAGATTTTTTCATTATAGGAGTTTTGTCATATTAATACTTTGGCAGTATACTTGCATATGGATGGATGACATTTATATAATGTGTTATCTGTGAAAATTCACCATTACAACATTTTTATTTTTTATTTTCTATTTAATTAATCACAGGAAATGATGTCATGGATTCAAAATTTTCAGCTATATAAGGGCTTCTTGTAACTTCACTAATGTATTACTGAGGTGCTGGCAATTTTTTTTTGCTAACCTACCTTCTACTTGCCGTGCAAGCTAACAACTATAGCTACATCCTTACAACTCTATTTCCAATCCACTCATCGATTTTTCTTGAAGAGTGCTAATGAGGAACTTTGTTTGACATAGATGGGTAGCTTGTTCCAGAGTATAGGAAGTCTCTGGGACAGGAATCTATCCCTCCAGCATGTCCTGTTTATTGTGGTGACAAGGTTTAGGTCCCTAGAGCATGTAGCTCAGAGGTATTGAGATTTTTTTAGGTGTAGCATGTCCAACAGCTCTGGGTTTGACA
This sequence comes from Protopterus annectens, assembly GCF_019279795.1. Taxonomy (NCBI): domain Eukaryota; kingdom Metazoa; phylum Chordata; order Ceratodontiformes; family Protopteridae; genus Protopterus; species Protopterus annectens. Next base: position 6,704,512 of record NC_056745.1, on the reverse strand, counting down.
TAGCTTTATATGTTAGGCAGAGATCGCCTTGGAGTAGGTGATATGCTATGGAGTAAAGCTGGAGTTTTTTGAGACGGTCAGTGTAGGGCATCTGTTGGAGGCCAGTAATCCTCTTTGTGATGTACTTCTGTGGCCTTTCCAGCTGCTGCAGATGTCTTGTGAGGTACATTCTAAAAGGGGCATTGTACTGTATAATGGGTCTAATGAGTGTCGAGTAGAGGGGAAACAATGACCTCTTTTTTCCTGGATAAGAACCCTATTGTGATGAGGTGTGCCACGTAGAAGGATTTTCTGACTACTGTGGTGATGTGATTATCAAAGGAGAGACTATTGTCCAACTGGGTCCCAAGGTCTCTTATCACACATTCGGCATTAAGTAGACTGCTGCCTATGTGGTAGTTTATGGGTACAGAGTTTTTACCAAAGGGGATGACAATGCACTTTTTGGCATTGAGCTTGAGGCCATGGCTCTGATACCAGGCATTTCTCTCAGTGAGGCCCTTCTGTAGGACATCCACATCATTTGGGGAGTCGACTATGACTCCTAGTTTGCGAACTTCATTAGCCAGAGGCCTTCTGTGTTAGCCTGTACTTCAGAGAAGTAGATACCAAACAGGAGAGATCCCAGGACTGAACCCTGTGGTACTCCACTTGTCACTGGTTTGAAGTCAGATTTGGAGTCTGCAACTTTCACAGTGTGGGTTCTGTCAGTAAGCCAGTTGGCAACCCATCTTGTGACATAGGGATTTATACCTAGTTTAGTGAGTTTATCTATAATGCCAGAATGGGGGATGGTGTTGAAAGCCTTGGTGAGGTCAAGATAGGCTGTGTGAACCACCTTACCCTCGTCTAAGGCTTTGGTGACTGCCTCAAAGAAGTCGATCAGGTTCAGGAGGCATGATCTGCCTTTCACAAACCTGAACTGCGTGGGGTCCAGAGTTTGGAGGTTACCAATGTCTTTGTTTATGAGTTCCATGATGATACATTCCATGAACTTACAGACCAGGCTCGTCAGGCCAAATAGGGCGATAGTTCACGGGATAGTGGTGGCTTCCCCTTCGTGGAGTGGGTTAACTGTTACTGTGCATCATTCAGTGGGTGCAAAGCCTGACGTGAGGCTATGATTGAACATGGTGCTTAGGTGGAGAGCCAGTTCGTTCTGACGTTTGTGTAAAACACAGCCAGGAATGTTGTCCGGTCCCATGGATGCTGTGTTTTTTGCTTTAGAGAGTGCAGCTTTTACCTGCATAGTTGTGATTACAGTTACTCTGCATTCTTCCTGTATAGATCTGGGCCCTTTAGGGGTGAGAGGGGGGGGGTAAAGTTGGCACTGAACCTAACTGCCAGGATGTTGGCAATATCGGTTGGTTCTGTAATTTTTGTGCTGTTTTGTTGTAACTTAGAGCAGATCTGGGTGTTGCCATTGAGATTCTTGACATAGCTATAGAATACTTTGTGGTTGTCCTTAGAATCAGTGGCAATTTTGTTTTCATAGCTAGCTTTGGAGGATCTTATAAGGGATCTCAGCTTCTTATTGAGGCTGACCAGGGAGCTCCTCCACTCATGGGATTTTACTCTCTTTTGCAACAGTTTCTTCCTTCAGTTGTAGAGTTTGTTTATGGCAGGGGACCACAGACAGGATAGCATCTTGGTTCTGTTTGGGATAGCATGATCCATGAACTCATGTAAGTGCTTATAAAGTGCATTTGTGTAGGATTCAGCAGTCATAACCTTATTGTCCATCTGAATGGGTGTCATGAGGTTCGCCACTTATGTCGTAAGAAGCATGAAGTTGGCTTTGGAACATTTTTTTACCATGGTTTCCTTAATGGGGGGGTGGGGGTGGGGGTGGGATGTGGATATCTAAGGTGATTAGCTTATGGTCGGATCTGACCAACGAGGAGCTGACTTCAGGTGTGGAACACTGGTCACTCATGTTGGTAATGACTAGGTCTAGGATATTGTTGCCCCTGGTGGGGGTGTGGATAAGTTGATCCAGAGCATTGGAATTTATAAATTCCAGAAAGCGTTGAGTGAAGGAATTGGTACATGAGTAGTTTTCCCAGTTAATGGTGGGGTAGTTGAAATCGCTCATTATTAGGGTGTTTGGATGAACCCTAATATTTTCCAGTATATCATGAAAAGAGGAGTGGGAATCCTGGGGCAGGGGGGGAATCTGTAGCAAGCTACAATTTGGATTGCAGTTTTGCCCAGAGTTAGTTGCACTTGGATAACCTCGGATGCATTATGCTGAGCAACTAGCCTGGCGGGTGGATATCCTTAATGAATATGGATACACCTCCTCCTTTGGTGTTCCGGTCCAGGTTAGATGGCCGAAAAGTGTGGTATGAGTTATAGCCTGGTAATGCAGGGGTGCTCTCTGGAGCCTTGAACCAGGTCTCAGTCACTGTACAGATATCAATGTTCTCCATTTTATGGTGTGCCTCGAGTACGTGCATTTTGAGATTTAGACTTCTAGCATTGAGTAGCATTACCCTCAGTTTTTGCTTGTCTGCTCCTGTTATGGTGGTGAATTTGTCATTTGAACCTTGCCTGAAAAGGCACTATAGGGGTAACAAGAGCCTTAGCCAGAATCTGGAATCCCAGGGGTGACAGGTACAGGCCATCTCTGGCAAAGCATCGTGGTCTGTCGACCATGTCGTCCCAGGCAAACAGATACTGTATCCCCTTAGAATGACATCAGAAGCTTAGCCAATTGTTGAAGTCAATCATTTTGTCTTTATACTGCGGTATCATTCTGGGCGATGGCAGGATGCTACTCAGGGCTAGGGTCATACCTGCCTGGGTTATGAGATCAGAGAGCTCTTCCATGTCTCTTTTCATTTAATCCAGGAAGGTACATCTCAGGTCATTCACAGCAACATGGACAATGACAGAGTCATATTTGTACTTATTGTGGAGTGACCTAAGTGTGTGGGTTATGTGGCGGATCCTGGCAACTGACAGGCAGCTGACAGTAACTTTCTCCTTGTTTAGCCTAGTGAGAGGGACATATGTGTGCCTGACTACAGAGTCACCTATGACTAGTGTGTTGGGTATGTTGTTTTGCCTTATGCGCTGTGGTTGAGTGGCACACTGAGTCTGTGGGCTATGGGTCATTTGGGTTGTGTTGGAGGGTGGAGGTTGCTTGCATTTCTGCTTTGGATGTCTCTGTTGCTTGAGCAGATTATTACTGAGAGCCTCCACGAATGTTTTTGTGTTTCTATGTGTGGATTTTGGTGGTGTAGGTTTAGTGGGACTATGTGATGAGTGTGGTGTGGTGCAAGTGTTTACCTTCTCCTCTTGACTGTCAAGTTCAGTCTTGGTTGGAGAGAGCTTTACCTCCAGTTTGGCTAGATAAGTGCATCTCTCAAAGGTTGTAGTGTTGGGTGATAGGAGGAGAGGGTTGTCTGCTTACATGAGGCAATTGCTACATTGCCCCAAGATGCCCAGATTCATCAGATAGACAGCAGAGAACACTGGGGCGCTGACCCTTGGACATGCCTGAATAAAAAACTAATTTCCTCTAGACAAGTGAGGAAAGTGAGTACAAAAACTGTTTTCCTCTAGTTAAAGAGGAAGGTTGAGTGTTGTAGTAATTTGTGGTGTATTTAGTGCTTACAACAAGTTCTGAACAAGTGCTGAGCACGAATAAGCAAATTCAAGTGCTAAAACTAAGAATCTGTATCTGGACATTAATGCCTTTATGTGCTGAAGACTGTCTGCGTACACTGTTTTTCATAGCTTCTGTCATATCTTTTTGTGTCATCTTGCCCTGCCACATTTGCATTTCTCACAGATGGTTTTCTCTTGGACTGTGTTGATTTCCTTGGGATGATTAAATGGTTATAACATGTCATCAGTGCAACCCCTTTCTCTCAGCATACTTACGTATTCTGCAAAAGCAGTATGACTTATCAAAACCCTTGTTTTTGACAGTGCTTATTTATTTATTTATTCATTTATTTTTCAGCAGAGGCCTGGGGAGAAAAGCTCCACATTTAAGTTACATATGATGTACATTTATAATTACAGGATGAAAACATTTACACATGAGCTTATTTATATGATTTTTAAATATCTCTTACATGAACACAGCATTTTAACAAAAAACAAGACAGAAGTTAACATAAATTGGATATTGTTGAATAGAGAAATAACATACGATAACAATGTATTTTCAGCGTGATGGCTACAAGGAAAAGATCAGACTGGGATTTACAGAGTTTAGTAATAATTTACAGACAGACGAGCAGAATTAGAATCTCATTTGACCTATAATTGAGTATAATGCCCCATTTGGTATGTACCTCTCTAAACACCTGCACCAACTGGAAAGGCCTTAGAAATACCTCACAAAGAGTATCCATGGCCTCCAACACCTGTCCTATGTGGACAGGCTCAAATTGCTATCACTCTACTCGGTATCATACAGATTGCTCAGAGGTGATCTCTGTCTCACTTACAAAGCAATATCGGACCCTGTCCTATTAGAGATGCTCCATATCCGTAAGTCTAACTCCTCGCACATTACCCGCTTGATAGGCTTAAATCTAATATGCTACATCGACAAAACCTGATGGAGTGACAGGTTTGTCTGTCAGAGGTTGCCCCATCTCTGGAATAGACTTCCCATACATGTCAAACAGAGTACCTCACTAACCCTTTTCAAGTGCAACCTTTATGAGTGGATGGGAAAGCACAAATTTCTCCCAGGGGTTCCACCTTTGTCCCTCACTGACAGAGGTGACAAGTGTTCACTGAGGGTTCTTTTTTGGGGATAAACTCTTGGCTAGGCTTGTAAGGGCCCCAGGGCTATTAGCCTAATAACCTCCTATGATCCTATGAATGTAGCTTAAAAATGATAAGACAGACATAAAAGGAGAAATTATAGAAATGAGCTGGAGGATAAATGCACAGAGAAGGAATTGTAGTTGGTGGTGGGAAGCGAGAGGAGGAGGAAAAAGTACGAGTTTAAGAAATAAATGCTGTATGAAGAGGAGCAATAAAGTACAGAAAGATTGGGAAGCAAAACGGCTGTAAGAGTTGAAGAAAAGTAATCTGAGTAAAACTAGCCAGACGAGGAAGAAAAACAGAGCCATCTTTGGCACAAGTGCTGTTTAAGCAAAGTTATGAGAGTGGAGGGAGTCTCCAGCAGTGTCGAATGTCTTTATGATACACAGTAAGAGTTCACTGCTAGAGTGAAGGCCTCTATCTTTGTGATACACAGTAAGAGTTCACTGCTAGAGTGAAGGCCTCTATCTTTGTGATACACGGTAAGAGTTCACTGCTAGAGTGAAGGCCTCTAGTGGGTGAATAGTACAGTACAGTATTTTGTAATGCTGGGCATTTGTCTGGTGAGTACAATAGGTTGTGGGCAATGATTAGCTGTGAGTATGTCAACTGGTTTGGGAGTTCAAGCCAGTTTAATTGTTTTAATACAAGATAGTGGTGTGTTTTATATGGTTAGCTGGTTGCAAATTTAGCTATTTTGTAGTACCAGGAGGCTAGTTTAGTTTTATACATGGTGTTGATATTCATAAGAACAGGGGGAGCATATAACAGAGAAGAAAGGAGGATTGTCACTGCTAAGGTAACCTTGCTTGATCTGTCAGATAGTGTTTGGCCCTATAGAGGAGAGCCAAGGTTTTGGTGAGTTTTCTTGAAGGAATGAACTATGTGGTAATCAAATTTGAGGTTATCATCTGTAATGACTCTGAGTAGTTTAGTTTGGTTTATGGCTTCTATTTTTGTGTTATTATCTGAGGTAATATGAAATTTGTGTTTTTGCTTAAGGTGTCCTTTTTTCTTTTTGGCATTAAGTAGCAAGTTAGAATTTTTTAGCCATATTTCAATGTTGGTGAAAGATTTTTGAGTGATTTCCTGTACTTTTGCTTTGGATGGACATATCAAATAAGGGTTGAATCATCAGAATGTTGTATGAGAATGGCATGTATGAGAAGATGCAGCGCTAAGACATTTATTTATGAAAATATTAATTAGAAGGGGGCTGAATATTGACCCTTGGGGAACACCAACAGAGATTGTTTGAAATGCTGGAAGGTTTTGTTGCCATTTTGTTGCATAAATAACTGTGAAACCAGGAGAGGGATGGGTAAGTAAGACATAGTGTTACATGTTCAGACAGAAATTTTGGAGGGACACTGTGTCAAATGCTTTGGAAAGGTCAAGCAAAAGTGAAGAAACAAGGTTGCCCTAATTTCTGTATTGGTTTACTATGCTGGTGAAGTTGAGAAGGGCAGTAGCAGTACTGTGTTTCGGGCTGAAACCATGACAGGTGTTGGAGAGGAGGTTGTGTTTGGTTATATGTTTCATAAGCTGAGTGAATACATTTCTCAGTGATTTTAGAGAGGCGTGATAGGGTAGAAATAGGTCTATAGTTGATTAACTCTGTTGAAGTACCTACTTTGTGAAGGGGTATAATAATGGAATTTTTTTCCAGATGGATGGGACATAGTTTTCTGTTATTAACTGGTTGATTAGAATGGAGACAGGGAAGGCTAGTGCTTCTGCACCTATCAGCGTCTGAGGTTGTTTCTTTTGACTTGGCTAATAATTTCTTAATGCTAATGTTGGGACTGGCTGAAAACTGAAATACACTGTGCTGCTTTCGAGAACAGATGGAAGTTGGAGGGGTGAAGTGAGGTGGTCACTGATTAGTGATAGAGCTGACTGGATACAATGAGTGCTGAACTGAGTGACAACGGGCTCTTTGTTGTCTGAAGTAGAAGGACAGGGTGTAGTGATATGGCCAGGTGTAATACAAGGTGTAGTGATATGGCTAGGGTGTAAGTTTATTTAGAGAGGACCAAAATAGCTTGGTGGTGTTTTGGTACTTTTTTGTAGATTACTGTAGTATGATTTCTTGTCAGAGTTAACAAGGATCTTGGCATAGTTTCTGAGATATCTACAGTTTTGGCAGGCATGTTATGTTTTATTCTTACATCATTTCTTTCCATGCTTTATCTCTTTGCAGCATGAGCTGTTTGGTCTCTTTTGTCAGCCATGGTACAGTGTCACTTTTTACCCTCCTTGTCCTAACTGGTGCTAAATCATTTAGTATTTTTAGGAAGGTGTAATTAAAGTGAGTAACTGCTTCACCTAGGGGCATTACTCTTAATACATTCCAGTTGTAGCAGGACAGGGCTGTAATAAATGTGTCTTTTGTCAAATTTAGTTACATTGAAAACTTGTTTATAGGTTATTTATTTGGGTGAACTATGTTGCTGTCTGATTAGTTAGGTTGGGGGGTGGTCAACTATAGTATCCCATAAGTAACCAGAATATTTTATATTATGAGGTTTGTTTGTCAATATCCTGTCCATTTTGGACTGCCTCATAATGCTTTTGTTAATTCTGGTGGTGGAGCTTATTAGCTGGGTGAAGTCAAATAGGTGAATAGAATCCCTACGGCTGCTGCTGTTTATGGATTACCAGTCTATATTTAGTTCACCTAAGATGAAGGTTTCCTGGGGGATGTTGTCAGATATCCAGTGTAGGATATTTTCAGCTGCAGTAATGTTGTTGCCTGGTGTGATGTATACTGCTGAGGTGCATATAGATTTATTTTGGCTGATTTTGAAGTGTGCAATTAGAAGTTCAACATTAATACATTTTGGGATATTTAGATGGGCTGGAGTTACTTCTAAGTTGTTTTCATAAATCATAGCAATACCACCTACTCTTTTAAGTTTTCTTTCCATTCTGACTATGTTAAAACCTGGGTGAATAATTTCAATACCAGTTATTTCTTGTTTTAGCGATGTTTCATTGGTGATGAGAATGTCTGGGGAGTAAACTTCTAGACATGCATGGATATCATGAATTTAGATGCAGATGCTTCTGAGGTTAATGTTGAAAGTAAATGAGGCTGGTTTCATTATCTGATGGGAGAATTTTATTTTGAAAATTGGAAAATAATGGGTTGGCCATGCTGGTTAGCTGATGCGTGGGCACGGGGGTATGGTGAATATTGCCACTAAGTTTCATGATGGAGGTGGGGTGAGAAGAGATATGTTTGCAGGGTGGTATATAGATACTTAAGGTAGTGGACAGTAGTTAGGTTGTATGCAGAAAGCTGTACGGTGTGAGTCTGTAGGCAGGGGAAGGCGAAGAAGTGAGCATTGTATAGATGAGGGAGGAGACCAAAAATGTGTATTGATGGAAAGGATAGGGCTCTAAAGCAGTAGCTGTTAAATATTTTATTTATTTATTTATTTTACATTTGTTGACTGGAAAAGTCCAACTAGGACAGAGCCTATTTTCAGAGAGGCCCAGGGAGAAATGTTCCAGGTGCATGTCTTTGGATTGTGGGAGTAAACCAGAGTACCCGGAGGAAACCCACGTGAATGCAGGGAGAACATGCAAACTCCACACAGAAGACACCCCAGCCGAAAATCAAACGAGAGAACTTCTTGCTGTGAGGTGACAACATTAACCGCTGCACCACTGTGCTCCTCAGATAGTTATATGATTATCTAAAAAGTGCTTTTGTGGTATTGATATGTATTTATGTGTGTGTCTGTGTGAGCGTATGTGTGTGTGTGTGTGTGTGTGTGTGTGTGTGTGTGTGTGTGTATGTGTGTGTGTGTTGATAAGGGTATGTATATATGTATATGTATATATATATACATATATATATATATATATATATATATATATATATATATATATGTATGTGTGTGTGTGTGTGTGTATGTGTGTGTGTATGTGCACATATAAATATATATATATATATATATATATATATATATATATATCTATTATAATCTACAAATGGTGTGAGAAATAGATGGATAAATGTATTGGTAAGCAGGAATGTGCATTGAAAAAAATGGGCTGAGAATACCTGTAAAGAAAGTTTTAAGTCTGTGGAATGGGCTGTAGTCAGAATTTATTTATTTTTTTATTTACTGGCATTTGTTTACTGGGAAAGTCAACTGGGCCTAAAGAGCCCATTTTTAGTGGGGGCCGGAGAGAAACGCTCCACAAAATAGTTTGTATAATAGTTCATAAGATTGAAATATATACACGCACACTGTTATATAAATAGTACTATACAAAAACATGAAAGTATTATGCAAAATCAAAATGATGGAGTTCAGAGATGCATACAACTAAGTAAGTATATTTGGTACATTTCAAGGTACCATAGAGGTAAAAGCAGTCTTGTAGAAATATTTATAAGGTACTGTAAGAGTATCAGCCAGCTCAACAGTGCCAGGCGGTGTGTAAAAGGGTTGATACTTGTTAGTGAGGCATGGGTAGAATGCTAAGGCATATATAGATAGTGAGATGTAAATAAGTAATGTATATGTGATCTAATGAGTGATAAAGGGAGATGAACAGGAGAAGATGTCAATAAAGGTATTATTTAGGTTGTGGGGAAATCAGGTTATGGAAGGATGAGAATTGTGACATCTGCATAGCCATAGGGTAGAAAACTGTTGCTGCAGAGATTTTTTGAAGGAAGAAATATTTACTGGAGGTTCTGATAGCAGTTGGGAGAGAGTTCCATAGCCTGGCAGCAGTGAAGGAATAGAAGTCATCACCAGCTGGGAGTTTTGGCTTGTCTACTTGCAGGAGAAGTTGATTTTCAGATCTGAGTGGTCTATTTGGTTGACAGTGGGTTAAAATTGAAGAAGGGGCTGGGCAGACTGAGGGTCTTTAAATTATTTTGTGTGCTGTGATTAGTTGTAGGTAGGTTACGTGATGTGGAAGTTCGAGCCAGTTAAGCGGTTGAAGGGAGATGCAGTGATGGGAAGAGTATTTTGTGTTGGTTACAAACCTGATGACCTTGCTATAACAGGACTCAAACCTAGTTTCTAGGAAGGACTGGATATTGGTAAGGAAGGGAACACCATACAAGAGAGAGGGTAGTAGGAAGGTTAAAGTCAGAGTTCATTTAGTAGAGCAGTTAAGAAAGTGTTTATGTCGACAGAGGGTGCCTAGTTTTTGGTATGTTTTTTGATATTATTGTGAATATGGAGGTCAAATGTCAAATTTTCATCTAAAATAATGCCTAAAACTTTAGTGTGGGAGACAATCTCTATAGAAGTTTTGTTTTGAGAATGAATAGTGAAATCTGACTTGTTTACAGAGAGGTTTTTCTTAGGAGTAAATAGGAGCAGTTTGGTTTTGTTGGGGTTTAGAGCTAGTTGATTATTGGCCATCCACATTTCAGTAGCAGTAAAGCATTCTGGGTTATTTGCAGACGTTCTGTTGTTGATTTAGCACAGCATGTAATAGTTGAATCATCTGCATATTGTACAACAGATCCGGTTTTAAGAGTGGAGTGAAAGTCATTTATAAAAATACTGAAAATAAAGGGTCGTAAGATGGATCCCTGAGGGACTCCTGTAGGTAACACAAGAAATGGGGAGAAGGTGTTGAGACATTTAGTTGATTGTTGTCTGTTTTTTAGATAGTTAGCAAACCATTTTAGTGTTGGGGGGAGATAGCTGGAGTGGAAAGTTTATTGAAGAGTAAAGTGTGAGAGACTGTATCAAAGGCTTTTGAGAGGTCAAGAAAGAGTGAGGATACCATTTTGCCAGAGTTTCTAGCTTGATTGACTGTGTCCATAAAGGGGATAAGAGCAGTAGTCGTGCTGTGGCCTGGTCTACAGCCATGTTGAGTTGGGGAGAGGAGTTGGTTTAGGAGTACATGGTTTACAAACTGATAATGGCTACATTTTTCCAGGATTTTAGATAAGGTTGAGAGAATAGCAGTGGGTTGGAAATTGGAGATGTCTGTGTTATTACCACCTTTGTGGATAGGAAGAACATATGCTTTTTTCCAGACAGTGGGAACATAGGATTCTTGGAGGGATCTATTGAGAAGTATGCTGATGAGATAGGCAATGGATCTAGCTGACATTTGGAGGAACTCTGGAGGTAAGTTGTCAGGGATACAGGACCCAGGTTTCAATTTTAGGAGTATTTTAGTTATCATAGTAATAGGTATGAATGAGAAAGAAAAGGTGGGTGGGGAGGGGGTGGTAGTATCACGTGGAGGAGTTAGTGGATAAGAATTAGTGTTAGAGTCTTTGGGGAAAGGTAGAGGTGAGTTTAGCTATTGTGTCAATGAAGTGTGAGTTGAAGATGGTGACTATTTCACTGGGTGTTTTCTCGAGGAATGGGTAGGGTTTGCTTTTGATACCAGTGTTAATTAGAGTTGAGATGGAGTTCCAGAATTTCTTTGGATTTGATTTGTGATTGTTTTGGAGGTTTAGATAATATTCTTTTATGTTAATGACAAGGCACTTTGCTTTATTATGGATCTGTCTAAATTTTAGGAGATCAGTAGGATTTTTGTATTTTTAAAGTATTCCAGTTTATGCTTCTCAGGGTTTCATTAAAAGTTGTAGGACTGAAGTTGCTTAGATTTCTTGTTTGTTTCAAATGGTGATGGGAAGGTACTGAGTTGGTTTCACACATACTATATAGGCTGGTAGGTGGTCACTAAGGATGTAAGGAAGTGTGCTTGCTGCAGAAATTTTGTTTGGGTCAGAGATTAGTATCCAGTCGTGAATAGAGCCACTGTCTTTTTTTTGTTGTTGTTTCTAGTTGTATCTGTTATTAGCTGTGTAAAGCTGAAGAGGTTAATATTAAATGATGGGGAGTGACCGGAGAAATCTAGCCAATTTATGTTTACCTTGCCTAGGGTAATTGTCTTGTTACTGATATTATTTGACATCCAGGCAAGAATATCTTCCAGAAGGGGGGATATTGTTTCCTGGAGGAATATATAGGCCTATTATGCAGAGATACTTAGAGTTGTTCAGTTTGGGAAGTGATATAAGTATCTTGGCTGTAACAAACTGAGGGATGGGGCTAGAAAATGGGACAACAGTGAAAGTGTTATGAAAGAATATAACAATGCCCCCACCTTTTTGGGGGATCTGTCATTTCTTAGACAGGCATACCCTAGAGGAAGAAATTATGTATCCTTAATGTAGGGTTTAAGCCAAGTTTTGGTTACAGCAATATATCAGATTTATTTGTGGATATCCAGGCATGGAATTTTGGTATTTTGTTTCTGATAGTTTGGAGATTGATTGTAGTGAAATTTAGTGATTTATGTGGATTAGGGTTTAGATGAATGGGACCTGTGTTTGTGTGGATGTCTCCACATAGGAATATGTTAGATCGTCTGTAAAGGTAGGAGAAAGGTAGGAGGTTTCTTTTGAAGTGGCTAGAGATTGATACATAGTTATAAATATGTTTTTCGATGGGAAGTAGTTTTAGTTTGGTTTGTAAATGTATGGCGAGTGTGTGCAGGCTAGGGGATATTTCTGAGTAGCTAGAGGGCAATTGGGATTGTATGGTAGTTGTGGATATGTTTTCTGCAGGTGTAGGAATTATATGAAGCTATGTTAATTGACATAATGTGCATAGTAAGATGCTGAGGGAGCATAGAAGAGAGATAACTTTGTAGATGGGTATCATGTTGGATGATGTAAAGGGATATGTGAGCTGTAGTTTATTAGTGGTAGCTTGGATATATGAGAGTAAGGTGAGGATATCAGGTGTGGTAAGAAGAGTGGTGTGAGAATACTAGCTTGTTTTTGACATAGTCTTGAATGGGAGAATGATTTTCTATGGTATGATGGAGTGGTGGGGTGTGGACTGTTACTGAATGATTGAATGAGAGGGGAGTTAACTGTTATTGGATAATTGGATGAGGGAGGATTTATGATGAGTATAAGTGTAATTGATGTGGGGGTGGGTGGGAATGGGGGTAGGGTATGGGAGTGGAGTGAGCCCAAGCAAAGTGAGGGCAAATGGAGCAGTCTGGCTCAGATCAAGCAGAATTCTCTCTAAAGACATTCAGTAAGACAGGTAAGTAGAGTAGACTGTAGTGTTACTGCAGTGTGTTAGGTAAGTGTGGATGCATTGTGAGAATGGCAGATAGTTTTGTACAGGATTGAAACCTGGGAAGCTTCCAGAACAGAAAGCTGGAAAGCTTTAATGCAAAGAAGTAGTCAGGTGGAGGAATAGTAGAGAGAGAGTAAAGAACATTAGGGTGAATTAGAGAACTGTAGTCATAAATGGCTCAGTGGATAAAGATGCCTTTAAGATCCCAAGAGTACAGGTCTGGGAGAAGAAAGGCGGGTGTGGATGGGACAATTAGAACCTAGAAGCAAGGAGGGAAGGGGGATAAGGCCTGGGCTATGGTGATGCATGGGGAGGTGTTAGCTTCAAGACATGGGAAAATTAGCAGGTAGAATATTATTTAAACAGAGCCATATATACATGAAATGTAGGGATTTAATGTAGAGAACTGATAGAGGATAGAAAGTGGAAGCGAGTTTTTAATGTATATGTCTTTAAGGTGGTAGGAAATATGTACTAAATTGCAGGAGGGGTCAAGAGGGAATAAATTTAATAGTCAAGGGGTGGGAGGAGAGTGAAGCAGGCATTGATAAACAATCACATTAGCAGGAGACAGTCTACACAGGCAATTTTAGCATAAGTGATGGTAATGAGACCCATTTAAAATAATGTACGTTGCTAATTATGGACTAAAATACTTAGTTATGATTTGGGGACATGCAAACTCTTTCCTAGCCCAAAATAATTAGCTTACAGTAGATAAACTATTAAAGAGTGGGAGGGGAGGCAGTCACAGATGTTTTCTTAGCCTGAACTGATGCATTTGCTTTTACAAACAATTAACTGAGAAGAAGAGGCAAGCCTTGTTTACAAGTAATTTAACAGGGACTGTTAGGTCAGTTACCAAATAATAATAATAAAGTCATGCAGCAGAGTTAACTTGTGTTTGCTACTTTGCATGCCATTTGCAAGCTGAAAAAGGACTTTAGAATGCTGTACGTAGGGGGGGGGGTTCAGTGGTAGATGTGCAATACCTTGTTTTTGTAAAAGAAGAACCCAAACTGCATCTTGTAACTGGCCATGAGGAAAAGTCACACGTGACTGCGACTGAAACAAAGAGCTAGTGTGCTGCATCCTGGGAAAAGCAGCTTTAGGAGAGTATATAATATCATTTAACTGTTTTAGTAATTATATTTGTTTTTGGACTTTGTCACCATAAGGCAACTCTTAAACTGCCAAAGGAAGGGCAGAATTCACAGATTAAATAAAATTGAGTGTGATAGGTGTATCCAGCCTATTCCTGTTTTAACTTTGGAATCTGTTTCTCCACCCTAAAAAGAATTAAATTTGCATTAAGTAAATGCACTTTTTTACAGTTATTGACAAATTTCTGTTTCTTTGAAGGGTTTTTATAACCTGCCTTGTCAGAACTTCAAATGTGGAATAATTTTCTCTTTTCTATATCTGTTGTACTACCTCTGTGCATGTCAAGTTTACAGATTTTTTGTCTTCACTCTGCTGGCTTGAAACTGGTCTAGATGTATCAGTGCTTTACTCTGGAAAACAAATTTAAATAAATAAATAAATAAATAAATGCTGTCTCCATACTATATTGGTATAAATTCTGTAATGTATAAAGTGCAGTTTAATTTATAGTCAATTACATATTGTTGCAATGTTTTCTGTAAGTGACATTCTCTGAAGGCTGCATTATATTTTTGTTTTGACAATAGTTACTTGTAGTGACCAGTGAGTGGGTGGGTGGGTTAGTGGGGGATATGCTGTACTTATGTATTGCAATTGCTTGTTACACTATTTAATCCACTTTGTGAAACAGCAATGTTCTCCATCTTACTGCACTGAGAATACCCCATTAAAAAAGTAAAAAGCCCAGGCACTCAGGTTCATAGCTCCTTTTCAACTGGGAAGCATGTTGTGACTTGAAGATATTCTTCTATATTTTACAACTAATTGCCAAAGGCATCTCGTCTAAAACCAACTTGACTTAGAATCACAATTGTGCATGTAGTTTATGTGCCACAGACAGTTGTGCATGGAGTTTGTGTGCCACAGACAGTTGTGCATGGAGGTTGTGTGCCACATACAGTTGTGCATGGAGTTTGTGTGCCACACATTTATCTCAAAATCTTCACTATGATTTACTCACTTTACCAATCCAATTTAATTTAGCTGGACCTTTACTTTGATTTGCTTGATCACCAAATCTGTTTTGATGTCTGTTTAGTTCTGTACTGGTCTTTTCACCAAAAACCCAATAACTTAAAATACACCCTGTATGTATGCTTGCCCTTTAGAGACTTTGAGTGTAAGGATCATTTTGTGTTATGCACTGTAACTCCTAAAGCAGCTCAAATATTAACTCATAAGACTGAAACATTACTTAGTGTGTGAAAACCATAATAATGGTTTGGGTGTGTTTGTGTGAGGGGGACAAATGCAGCACATGTTGCTGGAAGAGCTGTTAAGGTGGCTTTAAAACACTTCATTGTTAAAATGTTTAATTACTTCCTCTTGTATCATATTTTTGTTGTAATTTGTTTTGGGATCCAGACACCACAAGGATTCTAATTTTACATGTCATGGCCTTCTAAAAAATCCAAACTTATGCAATATACCTCCATCCTGGGATGCAGTTTGACACATAAACAAAAATTGTGGAAGATGAAAGGTTGAGAGGTATGTTCCCAAAAAGACTTCCATAAACAGTGATGTGGGCATATATCTAGGTATGTTCCCAAAAAGACTTCCATAAACAGTGATGTGGGCATATATCTAGGTATGTTCCCAAAAAGACTTCCATAAACAGTGATGTGGGCATATATCTAGGTATGTTCCCAAAAAGACTTCCATAAATGTGATGTGGACATATATCTAGGTACGTTCCCAAAAAGACTTCCATAAACAATGATGTGGGCATATATCTAGGTATGTTCCCAAAAAGACTTCCATAAACAGTGATGTGGGCATATATCTAGGTATGTTCCCAAAAAGACTTCCATAAATGTGATGTGGACATATATCTAGGTATGTTCCCAAAAAGACTTCCATAAACAGTGATGTGGGCATATATCTAGGTATGTTCCCAAAAAGACTTCCATAAACAGTGATGTGGGCATATATCTAGGTATGTTCCAAAAAAGACTTCCATAAACAGTGATGTGGGCATATATCTATTTTCTCCTTTGCTGTCACTTGTGCCACAGTCTGAATGGAGGATCCAGTATGGCAGACTCTGCCCTGCTTTTTCTGTTTTTCTTTTTTTCTGAGGCTTCCACTCTCTCTACCATTGCAGTATTGCAGGTATGTAGCAGTTAAGCCTTTGTTATCCACCATCCATTCATCATGCTTGGGCTTCATCCATTGGTAATTTACAAGGAGAAAGTTTTGTTTTAAACAGCACTTTCCCCACTTCTCTGGAAGAAAAAAGTTATTGTTGTAGTACCTGAGCCTTCTTTTCATGTATCTAGAAACTGGTTTGTTTCTGAAGCAGGTTAATAGTTGGCTACATTAGTACTTTATACTTTAATTGGAAAGGGTTTCTTTCAATAACTTTCCTTCTTATATATAAATTTAAGTTAAACAGCTGTTAGTTTTTGTTAAAGTTCATAAAGAGAAGTAGTACATAGTAAAATGTGATGTTTGTGTTATATGCACACACTTCTCCACACCGTTAGTGAGTTGGCTGCTCCCACTAGTGGCAGGTTGTGTCTTATCCCAGTAACAGGGAAGGTTAACTGCTCCAACTAGGCAGGAAAGTGACTTGCATATTTTAATCCTCCTGTCTCCTTCAAATTACTCAAGATGACCGTCTTTCACTAATGCCAGATGTTAGAGTTCTGTGCTGCTTATTATAGGTCAGAAAATACGCTGATGCAAAGCCTGCTCTACTATCATTCCAACTGAGAGAGTAATCTTTAAAAAAATCCCATTAATTTTGGGCCTATCTACCCCCCCCCCCGCACCCCATTATTAAGTTGAGTGCTCTGAATGTTCTTGAGTTTGTGCCATATTTTTGGTTTGTTCATAGTATAAGTTGTGGTTTTCTGGTCATTCATAAAGGGCTTCAGTTACTAAAGAAAGATAGGCATTTATGTTTCTATGAATGCTATGCAAACCTTTTTATTCTGCCAACTCTAAGTATTTTAGAGTGGTAATTAAACTCTGTCCCTAAGTTTGGGTTTCCATAATATATATATATATATATATATATATATATAACATTTGAGTGACCAGATTTGCTGGTGCTGTCTAGAAGAAAATTAACATCTAGCTTTGTAGGATTACTGTGATTTGTGTGAAGAAACTTGGAATACTTTAATGTGTTGAACAAAATTGAAATTTATTTACTTATTGACATTTGATTACTGGGAAAGTCTGACTGGGTAGAAGCCCATTTTCAGTGGAGACCCAGGGAGAAAAGCTCCAAATTATTGCAAAATATTTTAAGAACAATAATTTTATAGTCTCCAAAGATAAAATAAAAATGTCTGCAGTTTAAATAATTATAACAAATTAGACACAATATAAAAACATTAGTAAATAAGTTATTCTAATACAAATAGGAACTGCAATATGAAATGAGGGGAAAAACAGCCTTATGGTATATTTTTAGAAAGAAAGTGAGGATAGAGAATTAGATAACAGTAAGGAATTAAGTGATGAAGAAAGAGTAAAGAGTTATAAGAAATGAAAAAGGTACTTGCTCACATTTAGAGGCATAGTTGATCCTAGTTTTCAGCAAGAACAAAGCTAGATTTTAGCTAGAAAGTTTTTCAGAGTGGTTTTGAAGGATGGGAGTAAGGGTATATACCTGATGGATACAGATAAGCAACCTAAATTACTACACAGCCATCATTTTTATACAACAATTAGATATCTGAAGTGCAGACAGTAATGACTATAACTAATGGGTGGGGTGGCACCTGTCTCTGATCGACTGTAACTGGCCTTCTTGTTATTTGTTCACTTTAAACATTCACTGATCTGCCATACCAGGAGTAGTGTGGAACTGTGTGAAGTAAGATGGAATACTTTGACACTGTTGTTATTTGTTCACTTTAAACACTCACTGATCTGCCATGTCAGGAGTAGTGTAGAACTGTGTGAAGTAAGATGGAATACTTTGATACTGTTGCTATTTGTTTACTTTAAACACTCACTATCTGCCATGGCAGGAGTAGTGTGGAACTAAGAGAAGTAAGATGGAATACTTTGACACTGTTGCTATTTGTTTACTTTAAACACTCACTATCTGCCATGCCAGGAGTAGTGTGGAACTGTGTGAAGTAAGATGGAATACTTTGATACTGTTGCTATTTGTTTACTTTAAACACTCACTATCTGCCATGCCAGGAGTAATGTGGAACTGTGTAAAGTAAGATGGAATACTTTGACACTGTTGTTATTTGTTCACTTTAAACACTCACTGATCTACCATGCCAGGAGTAGTGTGGAACTGTGTGAAGTAAGATGGAATACTTTAACACTGTCGTTATTTGTTTACTTTAAACACTCACTATCTGCCATGGTAGGAGTAGTGTGGAACTGTGTGAAGTAAGATGGAATACTTTGATACTGTCGCTATTTGTTTACTTTAAACACTCACTATCTGCCATGCCAGGAGTAGTGTGGAACTGTGTGAAGTAAGATGGAATACTTTGATACTGTCGCTATTTGTTTACTTTAAAAACTCACTATCTGCCATGCTAGGAGTGGTGTGGAACTGTGTGAAGATGGAATACTTTGAAACTCTGACATTTTTTTTGACAAAATCTAAGATCTGTAGACTGTAAAGTGGATGTACTTGATAGATACAGAGGCCACCTGTGGATGCAAGTAACTTAACCCTGCTGTCATGTGATAACTGTCAAACAGCAGTCACTGATGTGGCATGACAGGTGTTAAAATCAGTGCACAACCTGTACTGCCATGTCTAATGTACACACACACACAAACACACATGTGTGTGTGTGTTACTGCATTTTATGAAAGAACTGGCTTGCAGGGGTACTGTCAGTGTGCCTGTGTTTAAAAACATACCAAGAAAATACTACTCAGCAACAGCTCCTCGTGGTCCTGCAGAGTGGTGCTAGCAGCAGAGAATCGAAAAAAGTGATTACTTTCAAGATATAAGTATATTTTTGCTGTTTCTACCTGTGCAACCTTCCTTTCTTGCTGAAAACGAAGTTAAACTACTAATTTAACTGTATTTAGCATTTTTATCACCTGCACTTAAGTTAAAGTTTGTTTGTTTAAATTAACTGTTGAGGCTGCCCACTCAAGTGTGCTAGCCTGTGCATTTAATATACTGTTGTTTTCCTGCATTTTCCTGTTGTTTTCTTGAAAAAAAACAAAAAAATATCCTTGTTTCCCGCCTTTCCTTGGCTAGAATAGTCCCCTATACAGGCTTTGCTGTATTCTGGACTTTGGGATAGTTCCTGTGTTGCCCATTACCTTACTTGGATAGAAGGAAGTTTCTTTGCTCACCAGTGGGAGTGGAGAGCCTTGAGCAGCCTATCTGTCCCTGAAGGAGTGACCTCAGCACAAGAATCTAGTAGTAAATTGGTCATTTTGGACCATTTCTAGCTCTTTTGAAGTTCCCTGCATAAATATCTGCCTGTGAGCATTTTTTTTTGCTTATACTACTCAGCAACAGCTCCTAAAGGTCCTGCAGAGTGGTGCTAGCAGCAGAGAATCGAAAAAAGTGACTACTTTCAAGATATAAGTATATTTTTGCTGTTTCTACCTGTGCGACCTTCCTTTCTTGCTGAAAATGAAGTTAAACTACTAATTTAACTGTATTTAGCATTTTTTTATTACCTGCACTTAAGTTAAAGTTTGTTTGTTTAAATTAACTGTTGAGGCTGCCCACTCAAGTGCGCTAGCCTATGCATTTAATATACTGCTGTTTTCTTGAAAAAAAAAAAATATATCCTTGTTTCCCGCCTTTCCTTGGCTAGAATAGCCCCCTATACAGGCTTTGCTGTATTCTGGACTTTGGAATAGTTCCTGTGTTGCCTATTACCTTACTTGGATAGAAGGAAGTTTCTTTGCTCACCAGTGGGAGTGGGAGCCTTGAGCAGCCTATCTGTCCCTGAAGCAGTGACCTCAGCACAAGAATCTAGTAGTAATTGGTCGTTTAGGGCCATTTCTAGCTCTTTTGAAGTTCCCTGCATAAAAATCCACCTGTGAGCGTTTTTTTTTTCACTTATACTACTCAGAAACAGCTCCTCGTGGTCCTGCAGAGTGGTGCTAGCAGCAGAGAATCGAAAAAAGTGACTACTTTCAAGATATAAGTATATTTTTGCTGTTTCTACCTGTGCGACCTTCCTTTCTTGCTGAAAATGAAGTTAAACTACTAATTTAACTGTATTTTGCGTTTTTTTATTACCTGCACTTAAGTTAAAGTTTGTTTGTTTAAATTAACTGTTGAGGCTGCCCACTCAAGTGCACTAGCCTATGCATTTAATATACTGCTGTTTTCTTGAAAAAAAAAACAAAAAAATATCATTGTTTCCCACCTTTCCTTGGCTAGAATAGTCCCCTATACAGGCTTTGCTGTATTCTGGACTTTGGGATAGTTCCTGTGTTGCCCATTACCTTACTTGGATAG
This sequence comes from Protopterus annectens, assembly GCF_019279795.1. Classification (NCBI taxonomy): domain Eukaryota; kingdom Metazoa; phylum Chordata; order Ceratodontiformes; family Protopteridae; genus Protopterus; species Protopterus annectens. Next base: position 6,684,025 of record NC_056745.1, on the reverse strand, counting down.
AAGGAAGTTTCTTTGCTCACCAGTGGGAGTAGGGAGCCTTGAGCAGCCTATCTGTTCCTGAAGGAGTGACCTCAGCACAAGAATCTAGTAGTAATTGGTCGTTTTGGACCATTTCTAGCTCTTTTGAAGTTTCCTGCATAAAAATCCACTTTTACGCGGTTTTGCGCAATTGTGCGCATAGCACAGCATTGGGCAGTGCCGCCTAATCGGGTTTAAACTTTTTTCGGCTCCACTGAGTCTGCTCTTCACTTTTTCCCTTGAAACTGCTCTAATTCTCAAAGTAAGCATTCTATTCTGAATCTAAGACCCTGCACTTGCCCAAATAAGCAATCTTGCATTTTAGCAATAATATACTATAAGCACTACATCCTCTTATACCCTCTAAGACTACCTTGTCCCCTATTGGTCCTTTTAACTGTGTGATAAAAGAGTCCCCTATACTACTCTAGCATGTGTAAAGGTCAGTTAATGGTCTCCTCTCCAGTCCAACTGGTGAATCTGGGAATCTTGAGGCAATGTTACAACTGTCTCATGTATACTGACAACCCTCTCCTCCTTCAAACATATGTGAGAGATGCAACCATATAGCCAAACTGGAGGCCAAACTCTCTCACCTCAAAACTGGTGTAACCAGACCGGAGGAGAAGGTAACATCACACAGCACTAATCCAGTCTCACATAGTCCTACCACAACAGCAATCCAACCACACAAGCACATAAAAACATACTCGGAGGCTCTAATCAAAAATCTACCTAAACAGCAGAGACCTCCAAAGCAAACACCAAAGCAAATGCTATGCCAAAACAAAACACGAGCAACACATAGCCTGCAAAGTCAGCGTGCCAAACAGTCACAGCCCTTAAGGCAGAACAACACACCTGACACACTTGTAATAGGTGATTCTATAGTCAGGCACACTGACGTTCCGCTCACCAGGCTGAACAAGGAGAAGGTCACAGTGAGCTGCCTGTTGGGCGCTAGGATCCGCCACATTACGCAAGCACTCAGGTCGCTCCAAAGCAAGTACAAGTATGACTCGGTCATAGTACACTCTGGTATGAATGACTGAGACGTACCTCCCTCGACTACATGAAAAGAGACATAAAGGAGCTCTCTGATCATGTAGCCCAGGCCGGTATGACTCTGACCTTGAGCAGCATCTTACCCTCACCTAGAATGATGCCACAATATAAAGACAAAATGATCGATTTTAATAATTGGCTAAAATTTTGGTGTCATTCAAAGGGGATCCAGTGTCTGTCAGCCTGGGATGACATGCTTGACAAGCCACGTTGCTTCACAAGGGATGGCTTGCACCTGTCTCCCCTGGGCTTTCGGATACTGCAAAGGCTCTTGCCACCCCTATAGTGCCTTTTTTAGGCAAGGCTCAAAAGTCAAACCCACCTCCTTAGAACAAGAAACTAAGGGTAATGCTGCTAAACGCCAGAAGTCTAAACCTCAAAATGCATGCACTCAAATCTCTCCTCAGTATGGAGAACATCGATATCTGTGCAGTGACAGAAACCTGGTTCAAGGCTCCAGAGAGCACCCCAGCACTACCAGGTTATACCTCATACCCTGCTTTTCGGCCCCAAAACCCGGACCGAATCATAAAAGAGGGGGAGTATCTATATTTATCAAGGATACCCACACCTCCAGGTTAGTAGCATTGCATGGAGCATCAGAAACCATCCATGTGCAACTAACAGTGGGCAAAACTCCATTTCAGTTTATAGCATGCTATAGACCACCGTCTCAAAATCAGGAATCCCACTCGGCTTTCCTGAAAACACTGGGGAACATGAAGATCTCTCCAAACACCATTATATTGGGTGACTTCAACTACCCTAACATTGACTGGGAGCATTACTCAAGCCCCAACACCCTTGTCCAAAGGTTCCTGGAATTCATAAACTCAAATGCTATGGAACAACTGGTCAGAATTCCCACAAGAGGGGAAAACATACTGGACCTGATCATCACCAACATGGGGACCCTATGATCCACACCAGAGGTACTCCCCTCATTGGTAAGAACAGACCACAAATTAATTTCACTGGATATCCAAAACCCGACCCCACCCCCAGCCCAGAAAACCACAGTGAAAAACTTCTCAAAAGCGAACTTCCCACTTCTCAAATCCAAAGTGGAAACCTTCAAGGCCCCAGGATTGGTGGAAACTACGGCCCAAACCACAGAATCCTATATAAACGCATTCTATGGACACCTCTAGGAGTGCATGGACCATGTTATCCCAAACAAAACCAAGACCCAAGCGTCCAAAGGCAGGCATCCAAGTTTGGTGGACCACAGCCATAAATAAGTTGTACAACAGAAGGAGGAAGCTACTACATGATAGAGCAAAATCCCTAAAAGGGAAGGCATCTCTGATCAGTACTAGCAAAAAATTACGATCCCTCATAAAATCCTCCAAGGCCAGTTTTGAAAGAAAAATTGCACAGGACACAAAAGACAATCACAAGGCCTTCTTTAGCTATGTTAGGAACCTGGGATGCAACTCCCAGGTATGTTCAGAGTTGATTCTAAATGACAAAAAATACACTGAACCCACAGACATTGCCAACATCCTGGCAGACAGGTTCAGTGCAAACTCCCCCCCTTCCCCCCCTAAAGAGCAAATATCTATCCCAGAAGAGTGCAGCCTCCCAAACATCTCATATGCCCAGGTGAAGGCCGCCCTTTCCAAGGCAAAAAATACTGCCTCAGTGGGACCAGATGGTGTCCCGGGTTGCGTCCTACATGAACTCCAAGAAGAACTAAACCCACACGTAAAAATGCTGTACAATCTTAGCCTCACTACGGGATATGTACCCAAAGAATGGCGTATGGCAACAGTGGTCCCACTCCACAAAGGTGGTGCCTCAATAGACCCTGATAACTATCGCCCCATAAGCCTGACTAGCCTTATCTGCAAAGCCATGGAGAGGATCATCATGGAACTCATAAACAAAGACATTGGGGACCTACACACATTGGATCCTACTCAGTTTGGCTTTGTCAAGGGCAGATCCTGCCTCTTGAACCTGGTCGACTTCTTTGAAACAGTCACTAAGGCCATAGATGAAAGGAAGGTAGTCCACACGGCCTATCTGGACCTCACAAAGGCATTTGACACAATACCCCACTCAGGCATCATAGATAAGCTATCCAGCTTAAACATAAACCCCTATGTCACAAGATGGGTGGCTAACTGGCTCAAAGACAGAACCCACAGAGTCAGAATTGCCGGAGTCATGTCTGACTCGAAACCGGTCACAAGTGGTGTCCCACAGGGCTCGGTCCTGGGACCTCTCTTGTTTAGCATTTAATTTTCCGAGGTACAGGCCAGCATGGGAGGACTATGGCTGACTAAGTTTGCAGATGACTGCAAGCTGGGAGCCATTATTGACTCTCCAGCTGACACGAACATCCTTCAAAAAGGTCTCACAGAGACGGATAACTGGTGCCAGAGCCATGGCCTAAAGCTGAATGCCAAGAAGTGTATAGTCATACCCTTTGGCAAGATTAAAGTGCCAAGAAACTACCATATAGGTGGAAACCCATTAAATACAGAAGAAGTAATTAGGGATCTGGGGACCCAAGTTGATAGCAATCTCTCCTTTGACAACCACGTTGCCAAAGTGGTTAGAAAAACCTTCTACATAGCCCACCTTATCATGAAAGGATTCACATCCAGATCAGGGGAGGTAATAGTGCCCCTCTATTCATCCCTCATCAGGCCCATCATAGAATACAATGCCCCTTTTGGGATGTACCTTACCCGCCACCAGCAGCAGCTGGAAAGACCCCAAAAGTACCTCACAAAGAGGATCAAGAGACTCAAGCAGATGCCATATGCTGCCAGGTTAAAGAAACTCCAGCTTTACTCAGTTGCATACCGCCTACTTCGAGGCGATCTATGCCTGACATACAAAGCTATGTCTAACCCAGAATTAATGGACATGCTCCACCTCAGAAAATCCAAATCCCTTAGAACTATGCTCTCAAGGGATTTGAACCTCAGCACAGTTCTAAATAGAACGTGCTGGAGGGACAGATTCATAACACAGAGGCTCCCTTCACTTTGGAATAGAATACCAATACATGTTAGGCAGAGCACCTCACTGACTCTCTTCAAGAGGAATCTTGATGAGTTGATGGGAGATCGTAGATTCACCCCGGGGATTACTTCTGTGTCTCTGCTAGACAGAAGCTCAGTACACTAATCTTAAAAAGGGCATAGCAAATGCAATTCTAAGGAAGGGTGGCGAAAGCCAAACACACTCGGGCTAGGCTTGTAAACGCCCCAGGGCAGATAGCCTAGTATGAACCTAAGAACCTATACAAAACTTTGCAGTATGGAGGGTATGTTGTTCACTTCCTGACTTATGTTATGCACCTAGTTCACTTAATAAAAATCAAACTGTTCGATTATTATTAAATGAACTAGGTGCATAACATACTTCAGGAAGTGAACATCACACCCTCCACACTGTGAAGTTTCTTCTTGGTTTGTTTTTGATCCAGTACAGGTTGCAAACGGGGTTTTTGTGAGACTTTGAGGGGAAAAGGAGGATTTTTCTTTTTGTTAAAAAAATATAATACAATCACACTTTTTATATGTAGACATGTAAAATATTGTAGCCTCAGCTCCTCAAAAGCTAGCCCTATTAGTGGTGTAAACAAAAGATCTCTATAGCTTATACATGGGGCCTGGGGTCAGTGTACATTAACTTTTTCTTACTATCAATCCTCTCAGGTTATCACAGAAAGTTACTATAGCTTGCAGTGGGGCTGCAGATAGTGTGGTCTTTATTTCCTTAACTCCTCCCCCAATCTCAGAGATGTGCACAGAGGGTCACTAACTCTTGTTTAGGTGTAATGTACTATTTAGGAGCAGCAAGTTGGAATAAAATACTATGACTGCTATTATTTTCACTTTCTTCACAAATGAGCATCAAACACAGATACAGTGATTGTGTTATGGTGAGGTAGGGGTGGGGACGCATGCAATTATATACATCTCAGCAACATCTGGAACCATGTTACCAGTTTCTGCTTGCTCCTTCAGTTTCATTGCAGTCTAATATCAGAGTTCACACACACACACATTTTACGCACACAGATATTGTATAGCAGCAGGCAATGGTGTCACCTGCTTAATCTGTATCATTCCTCATATCCAACTTTATCTTCCATTCAGATGAAGCTCTTAGTAAACATATAACACCATGGATATAATCATCACACAGACTATTGGATTCAGATAGTCAAATTTTACTTCAAATAAAAAGAAAATAGACTGGCATACCAGTTCAAGAAATAAACTCAAAGCATTATTGAACACACATAACATTACTTCTCTATGCTAGCATCATCCTGGATGGGAAGAGAAAATGAATAATCCAAAATAATGCTTCACTCTCTTTTACTGTAAAAATAACCCCAGGGATGTTTTTGTCTTTTATTTTCTCACTAACTGAGAAATACACATTACCAATGAAGCAGCCACAGTGCACAAACATTTGTCTCAAGTTGTAGGTTTAAATCTTGTAGACTTTTAATAAATTGGCCACTGTCCTGAAATGATGCCGAAATGTTCATTCTTTTCATAATTTTACGTGTTTGTACCAGCACTGCTTCTGCATGCACTCGGTGGTAGGAAAGTATCTCTGCTTCTCTATACCACTAGAATATGGACACTGTATGCCGCTTGTCTACCATATGACATTAAGGTGACTTCCCTTGAATGTATATGTCCTGTTTCTGCTTGCAGAATATTAACAGACTGCAGAAAAAAAAACTTCAAATAGTGTCTTTCTCAAGCTTGTTTACATCTTTCCTCATTCTTTAATTCATAAACTGTAAGAGAAACATAGGATTGCAAATATCTTTTCTCTTTCTTCAGTTTGTAGAGTGATCTGGCATTTTAATGGTCCTATTTAATCAACAGTTCATAGATCTTGAGGAGATCTGGATATATGTGAAGACTCACCATCATTCATCAGGTAATAAGCTGTGTAACAATCCTCAGATCTGCGGAAGCCCTTTTTCATGCATCACTCTGAGAATGTCTTGGGACCCTTGACAGGACTGTCTGTTAAGATCTATTTTTGAATCCTCTCCACATTAACCTATTCCTGAGCACTTGTGGAGTTCTGGGGTTGTGATGGTTGTGGTATCAGTTGACTCAAGACCCCAGCCCAATGCAAATATGGGAAGAAATTGAGTTAAACAGTGATAATGATAAAGCCACCTGAGAAACCTTAACTTTGTTTTACTTCCTCTTCACTGTGTCATGAACTGTCCGGCAGATATCAGGCTTAAAAAGGTCCACCCTCACTCACCAGATTATTAGCAGTATGGGAGACCTGAATAGTAAATGTCACTCCTCATTCACTATTTTGAGCCTTCTGAGAGACATCAGATTTGTGAAGATCTCTTCTCTTTCACAAGTACATAAGCTGTCTGAGAAACTTCAGGTTTGTGAAAATTTCTCTTCATTCATCACTTCATGACATGTCTGACAGATGTAAGATTATGGATGTTTCTCTTGATTTACCATTTCTTAAGCTGTCTGAGATCCATGGGTTTATGGAGATTGCTTATTATTCATCAATCCATGAGCTGTTTGCAGATCTTGAAGCATCAATACCCATCCTCAGTCATCAATTTCTGAACTAATTAGTAGTCATTGTATTTTATTCAAGACCACCCTCATTCACCAAATTAATAAGTTCTCTGGAAGACATCAGGCTTCTAAAGTTGTTTCTTCATTCCCCAGTTCATTAATTTTCTCAAAGACATTAGGCTTGCAGTGGACCATCCTTTACAAAGACATTAGGCTTGCAGTGGACCATCCTTTACTTCATTGATCACTGTCTGAGCTAGAGAGACCTGAGTTTGCAATGTCCTTCTTTATTTAGTTCACAAGCTGTTGGAAAATCTGAGTAAGTGAATATCCTTGTTCATCTACATGTTCATGATCTTTCTGGGAGCCCTCGTTTTAGGTCCCATACGTTTATCAATGAATGAGATCTCTGGAAGACATCTGTTTTTTGAAGTGGTGTCCTTATTTACCAGATGATGAGCTCAATGGGGGACATCAGGTTTGCAGTTGTCCTATCTGTTCCATCAGCTCATGAGTTCTCTGGGAGGCAGAAACTTGTAAAGCTCTTTCCTCCTTCATCATTTCATAAAATATTTGAGAAATCTGGGTTTCTGAAGATCTCTGTTCATTCCTTACGTTACGAGCTTTGTATGAAACCAGGGTTTACCACAATCTCTCTTCATTCATCAGTTATTCAATTCACAAATTGCTAGGGTAACATTGTTTTTTTTAAGATTTCTCTCATTTATTAGACCATAAGTACTTGAACTTTCTTAGAGACTGGATTTTGTAAATGTCACTCTTCATTTCCCATAGTGAGCTTTCTGGGAGATCTCAAATTTGAGATCATCTCTTTTTTTCTGTTTCATCAGTTCATTAACTCTTTGGGTAATCTCTGATTTGTGAAAGCTTGGTCATTTATCGGTTTATGAGTTATCTTAGAGATCTGAGACTTTAATGTCCCTCCTGAATGACCATTTCCAAAGCTTTTTGAGAGTCCTTAGTTTATGGAAATTACTTATCATTCATTGTCACTGTGGATAGCGTTGTTGCCTCACAGCAAGTGATTGCCCAGTTTGATTCTCAGCTGGTGTGTCTTCTGTGCAGAGTCTGCATGTCCTTCCTATGTTTGAATGGATTTCCTCTGGGTGCTTTGGTTTCCTCCCACATTCCAAAGACATGCAGTAGGTGGACTGGACACTCTAAATTGGCCATAGGTGTGAGTGTGTGTATGAGTGTGGTGTGGAAGAACTACCACAACAGGTCTGGCCATCAAGAGGCTCTAGATGACTGTCACTGCTGAAGTGACACCCCAGGTGCAAAAATGGGAAAAGGGGTTGTGGATGGATGGATGGACCGATCATTCATCGATTCATGAGCGGTCAGCAGATCAGGGTTTGTGAATGCCTCCCCTTATTCACCTGTTTCAGAGCTGGCTAGGAGGTATCAGATTTCTTCAGGTCCTAAATCATTCATCAAGTTTATAAGCTCTCTGGGAGACTTTTTGTAAAGCTCTCCCCTCATTCACCAGTTACTGAGTTTTGCCCAAGACATTAGGATTGCAATGAGACCTTCATTCATATCTTGAGCTCTTTGGATATCTGGCTTTGGAATGTCCTTCCTTATTCTTTATTTTATGAGTTACCACAAAACCTGAGCTTGGGAATATCCTCTGTCATTTATCTGTTCATGACTTTTGTCAGAGAGCTCAGTTTTTCTCAGGTTCTTCCACATTCATCAGTGCATGTACTCCTAGGAGGACATTAGGTTTTTGAAATCACTTTATTATTCACCAGCTCATGAGCTAAGTGACATCAGGCTTGCAATGACCAAAACTTGCAGTCCCTTAAGGAGTTCTCCAAGAAGTCTTGGTTCATGACTCTCTCTTCTCATTCATCAGTTTGAGTGAGAGCTCATTTGGAGTCCCAGGTTTACAAAGATCTGTCCTTGTTCATTAATTTTTGGAGTCCCAGGTTTACAAACATCTGTCCTTGTTCATTAATTTTTGGAGTCCCAGATTTACAAACATCTGTCCTTGTTCATTCATTTTTGGAGTCCCAGGTTTACAAAGATCTGTCCTTGTTCATTCATTTTTGGAGTCCCAGGTTTACCAAGATCTGTCCTTGTTCATTAATTTTTGGAGTCCCAGGTTCCCAGGTTTACAAAGATCTGTCCTTGTTCATTCATTTTGGAGTCCCAGGTTCCCAGGTTTACAAAGATCTGTCCTTGTTCATTCATTTTTGGAGTCCCAGGTTTACAAAGATCTGTCCTTGTTCATTAATTTTTCAAGTCCCAGGTTTACAAAGATCTGTCCTTGTTCATTAATTTTTTGAGTCTCAGGTTTACAAAGATCTGTCCTTGTTCATTAATTTATGAACACTTTAGAAGACATTGATTTGTCAATGTGTTTCCTCATTCATAATGTTGTCATTTTATGAGCTTTCTGATAGACATTGGTTTGTGATGATTTATTTTAGTTCATAATTTCAACAGTTCATGTGCTCTCTGGGAGATCTGAGTTTGAAAATGTCAGTCCTCCTTTACCACTTCCCTGGAAACCTTAGATTTGTGAAGGACCCTCCACTTTCATCTTTTTATATGTTCCTTAGGAAACAGATATTTGAAGGTCTCTTCCAATTCATTAGTTCATGAGCTCTCTGGGGATCTGACTTGTGAAGATCTCTGCTCATTCATTAGTTTATTAGCTGTTTGGGGTATCCTAAAGTATGAAGGCCTTCACCATTCAGTGTTGTGTAAGTTCTCTGAACTATGGATTTATTGGGATCTAGTCTCACTCATCAGTTTAGGAGTTGCTAATGAATCTGGTTTGTGAACAGCCCCCACGTTCATCAGTCTGATAACTAGAAGATATCACACTTGTTCAGGCTCATCTTCTTTCAAAAAATCCATCAACTCTCTCAGAGCCAGCAGGTTGTAAAGTTCCCCCCTTTTTCAGCAGTTCATGAAGTCTGTGATGGACAGCAATGTTACAGTAGAATTATCTGGGTGAGCTACATAAATGTTCCTCCTTTTTCATCCATTCATAAGCTCCCTAGGAAAACTCGGTTTTGTTCAGGTTCCCATATTCATCAGTGCATGAAATCTGTGAGAAACATGAAGTCTGCAGTGGTCCCACATCATTAATCAGTTCTTGAGTTCTTCAGAAGACATGGGTATGCAAAGTTCTCTCCTTACACATCATAAATTCTTCAATTCATAATCTCTCTGGCTGATGAATGAGCAGAGAACTTTATAAATCCAAGTCATCAGATAATGAGATCTTTTGAAGAGCTGGGATTATGGAGATCTCACCTTATTCACCAGTTCACAAACTTTCTGAGGGAAATGAATTTCTGGAGATAACTTCTTATTCAATTCATATGCTGTCTCATAAGGTGTCTCCTGGCTCTGGGTTTGTAATGGTCCATCTTAATTCATCCCTTTATGAGCTTCCTGGTAGACCTCATGTTTCTTCAGGCATCTATTTATGAGCTTTCTGGGTGGTATCAAGTTTGCAACCATTCCTTTTCATTCACCAGTTTCGGGCTTGTTTTCCTTTTCATTCGCCAGTTTTGGGCTTGTTTTCCTTTTCATTCGCCAGTTTCGGGCTTGTTTTCCTTTTCATTCGCCAGTTTCGGGCTTGTTTTCCTTTTCATTCACCAGTTTCGGGCTTGTTTTCCTTTTCATTCACCAGTTTCGGGCTTGTTTTCCTTTTCATTCACCAGTTTCGGGCTTGTTTTCCTTTTCATTCACCAGTTTCGGGCTTGTTTTCCTTTTCATTCACCAGTTTCGGGCTTGTTTTCCTTTTCATTCGCCAGTTTCAGGCTTGTTTTCCTTTTCATTCACCAGTTTCGGGCTTGTTTTCCTTTTCATTCACCAGTTTCAGGCTTGTTTTCCTTTTCATTCGCCAGTTTCGGGCTTGTTCCTCATTATTCTTCCGTTCAAGAGATCCGCTGAAGAGCAGACATTGTGAATGTCTCTCATTCACCAGTTCACATGCTCTCTGGAATACCCCAGGTTTTCGAAGATCTCCCCTATATTCAGCAGTGCATCAACTCACTGGGAAACCCAAACTTAATGCCCTTGACAGATCTATCCCAGATGCAGAATTCCCTCTTGAGATTACAAAATTTGAGCCATTTCCTTTTCCCTATCCAGGATCAGCTGACACAGTCTGTGTTGACAGGAAATATACAATTAGATAAGAAATAAAATAATAATAATAATAAAAGCTCAAACTAAATAAGTAAATAACTTTGCTTGTCAGCGATAGAAAAGCACTATTTCACTTTCTGTGGAACATTTACAGCATGAAGAAACCTTTATGCTCAAATCACCTTTGACAAATAATGGTGTTCAGGGGATTTTTTTCTAACAGATAAACAGGATGACCTTTACTTAAAAACTCATTTTAATTTTTTAGGACAAAGGGTTTGAGATCCTCTCCTACAATAACACTCAAAAATCTTAGATAAGAATTTAAATTCAGGGTTAATGATGTCTATGTGATACATAGGTTAGCATACCCACTGTGGCCATCTAGACAGAACAGGCAGGTATAAATTTTAACTCAGAATTAAGGGGCATATGGTGAGGATTAACAAAACTGTGCAACGCAGAATGGAATCATGGGTAAACAGGGTACCGGCAATTTATCTGAATAAACTAAACACAATCCTAATGTGTCGTTCAGCCGCTTATAATACAGTCCCACATTGTGAAGAATTAGCATTGTCAATCACTGGATATAACTGCAGCAATGGTTGCAAGTTTTAATTTACTAACAAAAATATTGATAATGTGAGCTATAATGTAATTTTTATCAGGATGCTGTAACTTTTTTACCACATACCATGTTTTATAAACATGCAGAAAAAAATCTAGTCTTCAATAATAAGGTATGTAATTGACTGAAAGAGAGCTATAAACAAGGAGGAAGTAATACAAATCGCCTCTCCTCCAACTTGTGATTTACTTTTTAGGATATGAACTTTCATTTAGCAATTAAACTAAACTGAAATAAAGGAAAACTGGAAGGAACTTCATTTTTATACATACACATGGTGCTCTTTAAGATGCCGTGCATGTCTGTGCATGTGTGTGTGTGTGTTTGTGTGTACGTGTGTGAGCACGTGTGTGTGAGTTGGGCCCACTGTGTTACTAACGTCTACCATCATGGTGGTCCAAACCATTACCTTCCCTATACTGTGCCGCAGGAATGAAGCTATGGATAAGCAAACTTCAGGTAACTCCATGGTTGAATTCTTTGGTTTGTCTGTGTTGAATACAGCTCACATACTGTGGTACTGTCCCAGCTAAAATATGCCTTGACTCATGTTCAGTGCATCATTTTAGTAGTGGCTGGTACAGCACTGTTCAAGGACAGCAAGGTTAATCTATTCATGAAACCATATTTCATAGTCAACAAACATGCAAGTCGTCACATTTCTACATCTGCTAACTGCAAACAGCTCTGTCTGGACGTAGCTGATTGCATTATGTGATGAAGCGTATAAGATGATTATTTTCTCTTATTTACAATGTTGTTACTCATTGTGAGAGTTAATTTAGAACCAAGGGTCTGTTCAGGATTTCTTATGGTTCAACAACACCAAGTACAACTTATTAAAAAAAAAACTAAACTTATGTATACCTTCAAGTATACTTCTGTGATACCACATGAAAGCCCTTTGTTTCTGATTGTGTTGTGCACTGTGAAATTTCCACTGATACAAACAGAATTCTGTCTCTTTACTTAGTGTGATCCGAGGATCACGTTTCATGACATAATGTGGCCAAACAGACCCAGAAGTACCAGAGTGTAGCAATATCACAAGCTGAAATGAAACTTCCTGTTTTACTATCACAACTAGTTTGCAATCTTGACATGGAAAGCATTCCTGCTGTTATAAGCAGTATAAGAGATACGCACTTAACATGTGTCTGTGGTCATGATATCATTATGAGTTTTCTTCTATTTATATATATGTGTGTGTGTGTGTGGGGGGATTTGTAGCTTTCTCACTTCTATTTTTAATCGGTACAAATGCCAAAGATGAAATCCCTACTCCACCCAATACATTTACACAGAATGAGAACATGTCTACCATCATGAAAGTAACATTATGTAACTAATGTTCATAATTCCCTCACACACACACGCACACATGCTATATACAGTTCAATTATACCAAATGACTTGGCTTTCTAAACCACCCTTAGTACCTCACTGCAACCCTTCCCATTCCAAAGTACCAAAGTACCACCAACAGCTAAGTAAAATTACAAAAGCATTAACATTTGGGGCCAATTCAGAGCTCCTCATATTTTTTTCTTTTATTTAAAAGAGGCCCATAGCATTCATCATTTTTCTGATAGGAAGCAATTTCTTAGCTGGACAAAGCAGAAAAGAGGCCCTTGCAGAAGATGCATGAAAGATTTGTTGTTAAGTAATGGCCAAGACACAAGTGCTGTGACTACAGCACTCTTAAAACCTTACTTTTATGGTTCAAACATTGGCATGAAACTTCCCAACACCTGCGGCATTTTCAGGGATTAACAACTGACATGTGACCTGTGGCATTATCAGGGATTAACAACTGACATGTGACCTGTGGCATTATCAGGGATTAACAACTGACATGTGACCTGTGGCATTATCAGGGATTAGCAACTGACATGTGACCTGTGGCATTATCAGTGATTAACAACTGACATGTGACCTGTGGCATTATCAGTGATTAACAACTGACATATGACCTGTGGTATTATCAGTGATAAACAACTGACATGTGACCTGCATCCAGTGTACTCACTTCTATCATAGCTGTATTTTTACCCTTCCAGGTCAATAAATGATAGATGATGACTCTGGATAAAAGTCAAGTGACCATGTGATAAATGACCAAGTCAGTGTTGTGTCTGTGTTTTGCTATACAAATCGGGATCTTAGGAATGATGTGTACCTAAAAGCACTTCCAGAATCACCTCCGATATACTGCATACATTTTATGTAACAATGATGCTCTGTGTAACTGTTTGAGAGTTTAAAGGCATTTCCCTGACATGTAACTATCAACACGTGACACTGACTCACACTTGAACTCATAGGCTATCCTTTTACAGGTAAATACAACAGAAAACAAAAGCACATCAAAACACTGGTGTTCTGCCTGCCTCTGAAAAGTCTACTGGAAATATTAATACTGGAGTTTTTTTTTTCCTGCTAGATGTTGTAGTTTTTGTTTAGTACAGAATAACAAAGTCCTGTACCTTCAAGTTCTAAGTTCATAATCATCAAGTTAGTACTGTATTCAAGTTTGTCCAGAATTTGCATTTCTAGCAACAAGGTCCTTTGTGTGACTGAAGTAATGATACAGTCACTTCAGAGCACATACAAATTCCCTTTAATAAAGTGTATCTGAGCAGTTATGGTGGTGCTGGGGTGTCGGCTGTGAAGTGAAGGTAACTTGAACTGCGCAGAAAAATATTCTTCAGTGTCATCTTGTGAGGTCAAAGTTCAAAGTATGGAAGTAGACGTAGGCAGAGTAGAATGAGGAGGAACACACGTACATTTCATTCTGGAAAAAAAAAAAACAAGCAGGAGGGTTTGCCCCCTTCTTTTATCTGTTACTCTTTTTTTATTTTGAATACTATTAATTAATTCATTCATATGCATATTTTCATTGGCTTAGCCTTAAGCACCATAGTGGGAATACAATAGATATGAGAACATATTTATGTAAATTACAATTCCCACCATTCCACATAAATCACACATCTTGCCAAAACAGTATTACTTTACTATCACAGATATGCATTACAAAGTTACTGTAATTACTAGCTTTTTTATGGATGGGATTACGGAGGCGAAATGCATACACGTACCTTGATATGGTAATCTCTCAACATTTCTTCCAAGTGCGTTAGTGTAGTTGCAAAATGAAATCAAATATGCTGACACATTGCTTTGCGAGTGAATGTAGTAAAACATCAGTGTTATGATAAAGCAAATGTGTTGCTTTTACTTAAATGTGCAACTGTATGTTACTGAATTTCAAACAGGCTACAAAACTCCTTTAATAACATATTACATAGTCAATCAATAAGTGAAACAATTCCATAATTCTGAAAACTAAGACAATTAGAGATGTCAATTAAAATCAGAGCACAGAATGTTCTAGTGGATTCCTACTGGATAAAAAATAACAGCATACCAGTCCATTACATTTGAAATAAAAAGAAAGCTGAAATATGGGGTCTAATTGCTGCAGAAGCAGTACCTTAAAAATTAGGACTTATTTATTTTCTGATACTCAAATACTAGCAATACTAATAATTTAAACTATATAACATTCGACGAACAAGGGCTTCATAATTTTGAGCTACAATTTACTATCTAAAGAAACCCGACTCCATAGGTAGATAGTCTGGCCTTACACAAATACATATTTATCTAATGAGAGTATTAGCATTTGCACAATGACCAAGCTAATGTGGTCTAGAGTCTTTTCCCCAGACTCTTCTGTATCACTCATGGCATCACTACAAATTTCACTTAATAACTGCTGTGTTAAGTATAGTTGTGGCAAAACAAATCAAACATGTTGTTAGAAAAATATGTATTAGTAATATGCATGCTTAGTGCATTCGGGGTTTAAAACGGTTAATACATTTATTCTCTTCACACTGCATGAATCTGCACAGCTATTAGAAACTTAACAAGAAGCATTTCATTTCTGCTAATGTCATGAAAATAATAAGAAGCATTTTGTTTCTGCTAATGTCATGAAAATAACAAGAGACAATTCATTTCTGCTAATGTCATGAGACTTAACAAAGAGATATTAATTTTCTGCTTATGCCATGAGAAAGTATACAGCTGCTAGAAGCTTTGATAAAGAAAACAATAGATGCTTGAAAGTATAAACCATAGTCAGCATTACTTGTACCAAAGCTAGAAATGTACCTTGAATCTAGACAAAATGTAACACACGTATTAGAACAGTACAACTGAAGAATTGAAAAGTTGAAATGGACTAAAATAAGCCCAAGGCCAGGTTGTTTTTCTCAAAATGTTTTGCAAAACAGCAGATATTCTAACTTAGCAATAAGTCTAGCAACATTTTCTGTAGAACATACAGAAAGCTGTGTCTAACTACGTCAGCAATAGAATAGTAACATTTTCTGTGTGACAGGAAGACAACTGTATAAAAATAACATACTAATCACCAATAATTCAGACAAACCTTGTGCCTACATGCTTTGTCTCCTTGCTGCAAGTAATAAAGGGTGCCTTGCTTGAACCTAACGTGAATTGGTCTTTGAAGTTTTTTTCCTTTGACACATATTTTGTTATTTTCAAAGTTCCAGTGCAAAGATACACAAAACTGAGTTAAAACAGGTCTTTTGGACACTCTTGAAAGGGATGTGCAAGACCTTTCTTCAGTAGGTATAGTACATCCCTTGCAATATCTTTCTTCAGAAGGGGCTAATGTAATAAGTGCCAATTCCCCCCCCCAAGTTCTTTTTTGATAGGGACAAATTAATGAACATCACATGCAAAACTCATAAAAATAGACAAAAAATAATATGAATGTGGGGGTCTTAAACATCCACAAACTAAATGAAAAAAATAATTATTTTCAGATGTGTCTCGTCTTTGAGGAAATAAGGGGTGTCTGATTACAGAGACGTGCTTTAAAGCTTGTCTGACATTCCACAAATGCCATGTTATGTGTCTTTCTATTCATTTCAGACCACTAACCAAGGATGTAGTGCATCATTCATTAGCATTCTACCCAGTGCCCCATGTTCATCACCAGGTCATCCAACCACCTACCAATCCCTCGTACTTTCTCTGACTGGCTGGGGTTGGTGCAGAACTTAAGGCAATCCTTGGGTCTGGCCAATTACATGAGCGGAGACAGGGATTTTTTTCTTTATGACTTACCTGTTCTCTGCCCCCTCCACTGCATTTGCTGCTAGTCTCATTGGATCATGCCTCCTCTCACAGGGTATCATCAGTGAATACCCTCCCTCTCTCCTGACTACATGGGCACAAGCAAGTTCCAGCACAGGATCTGCAGCATCAACGGTCTCGAGTTTGTTCATCTAATCTGCAAACCTCTGAGCCACAGATAAAAGGAGAGTGATAAAATGCTTGTGTGGTCTGGTGCATAAACAAATTTTGTCTTCTTTGGCACATTATCAGAGATTTATCACTTTGCATGGCATGTTATCAGAAGTTTATTATTCTCCTTGGCACACCACACATCCTATTAAAAAGCCTCTAAATTTACAATTTTATGTTACTGACTAAAAATCTTTAAATATTCACAGACTAGCATGCAAAACATACATGTACAAACACTCTCAAAACAATTACTCTACCTCAAATAACCCTCGACTCAAACTAACATGTATATAGTTTTTAAAGAAAACCTTCTCCAGCCCCACTAATCATCCAGTGCAGTTTGGCTAATTAGCATGAGAGACGCCTCATTAGTGACTCATTACCACGTCTCTGAACTGAGCTCTCATTACCACATCTCTGAACTGAGCTCTCTGTTATCACACCTGACTGCAATAGTACTCTTCCTGGCAGCCCATGCATTGCAGTAGCATAGGCATACCCACATAGGCTCACATGTATGTGCACACACACACACACACACACACACACACACACACACACACACACACACACACACACACAGACACAGGTGCACATACACAGACACACACTCATGCGCGCGCGCACACACACACACACACACACACACACACACACACACACACACACACACGTGCACATACACAGACACTTACAGATGCACACAAGCACATACACACACGCGTGCACATACGCAGACACACACACAGACACACATGTACATGCACATACACAGACACTTACACATGCGCGCAGGCACACACTCGCGCACGTACACACACACACACACACACACACACACACACACACACACACACACACAGCTCCAGTACACTTACCTGTATTGTGGGTACTCAAATAAAAATGAATGGGTGGCTACTGGCTCCTCCCTTAGTAACATTTTACTGGTTCAAGTGATTCTTTGAATTGCTTGGTTAAGTAATTTGGCCTCTGCAAACATTTCCTCAGGAGAACACATGGGTAATCAGCATAAGTCTCTTCCCTGGACTGCCGCATTACATGTGGCTTCACACATGAGACCAGTATCTGCACTGTGTTTCTACAGGAGGAGGAAACAGAGTGACAGAGCAAATCTCTGAATCCAAAAGGACTGCTGCAATGCAGAAACATTTTGAGATAAGCTTTCAACATCATGGAATAGAGCAAATCTCTGAATCTGAAAGGACTGCTGCAATGCAGAAACATTTTGAGATAAGGTTTCAACATCATGGTAAGCTAGCTATTCAGGATCCTGGGGTTACTCAAACACTACGCGTACAAAAATACATGCAAACAACCCCCCCAAACAGTAAAAAAAGAAATAAAGGAGGAAAAAAGGAAACGCTGACTACAACTAGTGAATCAGAAAATATCACGTCTGGCAAAGTAGACCAAATTTCATCTTTGCAAAACTAATACCATCATCTACCTACAAGTACAATAACATAAAATAAAATAAGGACAAATAAAAAGAAACACATATAACAGTTCCCCTTCACTATAATGTACAAAACAAAGCACCGCTCACATAAAATCCAGTGATCCCAAGAACAGTACCATTCATGGAGTGTACAAGTCAAAGGAGGAAATGGAAGTAGATTGCCAGGTTTTACTTCTGTATCACATGCTGGGTTTTACTTGCGTATCACATGCCAGGTTTTACTTCCTTATCACATGCCAGGTTTTACTTCCTTATCACATGCCATGTTTTACTTCCTTATCACATACTGGGTTTTACTTCCTTATCACATATCAGGTTTTACTTCTGTATCACATGCTAGATTTTACTTCCATATCACATGCCGGCTTTTACTTCTGTATTAAATACCAGGTTTTACTTCCTTATCACATGCCAGGTTTTACTTCCTTATCACATACTGGATTTTACTTCCATATCACATATCAGGTTTTACTTCTGTATCACATGCCTGATTTTATTTCCATATCACATGCCTGGTTTTACTTCTGTATCACATGCTGGGTTTTACTTCCATATCACATGCCAGGTTTTACTTCTGTATCACACAGGCATACACACATACCTGTGAACAATTTATAAGTCACAAATCTATGTAACACATGTTTTGGAATGTGGGAGGAAACTGGAGCACCCACAGAAAACCTATGCAAAGACAGTGAAGATGTATAGATTTTGGACCGAAGGCACCCCAGCTGAGAATTGAACCAGAGAACCTCTTGCTGTGAGACAGTAATGCTACCCACTGTGCCACTGTTCTTCTGTGTTATCCTACACAACCCCTAAAAAACAATTGTGCCCTCCCAACTCAGTCCACTAGAAATTCATTCATATTAGAAGAAATACATCAGAATAAAAAAATAACCAAAAACTAAAGAATAAGAGAATGGAATTAGCAGTAAAACAAACAACTCTAATGATCTACACTATAAAGCAAAACTAAACTACAGAACTAACAAACCTTAACACAACCTCCACTAATCTACTAAAATGCATAAAAAATTAATTGCCACAACTGCCGCTGGAAAAAGGAATAATTGTTACCTAATTTCTCCTGTCTACCTGATGAATCTGGGCATTTTGGGCCAATGCAGCAATTGCCTCATGTACACAGACAACCCTCTCCTCCTACCACCCAACACTACAACCTGTGAAAAATACACTTATATAGCCAAACTGGAAGCAAAGCTCTCTTCACCTAAGACTGGACTAGATAGTCGAGCAGAAGGTAAACACTTGCACCACACCACACTCATCACATAGTCCCTCAAAACCTACACCACCAAAATAGACACATAGAAACACAAAACACACACCTACATTTGCGGAAGCTCTCAATAAAAATCTTCCCAAGCAACAGGGACCTCCAGAGCAGAAACACAAGCAAACACAACCCCCTAACGCAACCCAAAAGACACATAGCCGACAAACTTAGTGTGCCACTCAACCACAGCCGATAAGGCATAACAATGTACCCAACACTCTAGTCATAGGTGACTCTATAGTCAGGCACACTGATGTTCCACTCACCAGGCTAAACAAGGAGAAAGTTACTGTCAGCTGCCTGTCGGGTGCCAGGACCCACCACATAACGCACGCACTCAGGTCACTCCACAACAAGTACAAATATGACTCTGTCATTGTCCATGTTGGTGTGAATGACCTGAGACGTACCTCCCTGGACTACATGAAAAGAGACATGGAGGAGCTTTCCAATCTTGTAGCCCAGCCAGGTATGACCCTCACCCTGAGAAGCATCCTGCCATCAGCCAGAATGATTCTATAGTACAAGGACAAAATGATTGACTTCAACAATTGGCTAAGCTTCTGGTGTCATTCTAAGGGGATCCAGCATCTGTCTGCCTGGGATGACATGATCGACAGACCACAATGCTTTGCGAGAGATGGCCGGCATCTGACACCCTTGGGATTCCGGATACTGGCTAAGTCTCTTGCCACCCCTATAGTGCATTTTTTAGGCAAGGTTCAAATGACAAATTCACCACCGTAACAGGTACAAGCAAGCAAAATCTGAGGGTAATGCTACTCAATGCTAGAAGACTAAACCTCGAAATGCACTCACTCAAGGCACTCCTTAAAATGGAGAACATCGACATCTGTGCAGTGACAGAGACCTGGTTCACGGCTCCAGAGAGCACCCCTGCATTACCAGGCTATAATTCATACCACACCTTTTGGCCACCTAACCTGGACCGAAACACTAAAAGTGGAGGCGTGTCCATATTCATTAAGGATATCCATACCACTAGGCTAGTTGCTCAGCATAATTCATCCGAGATTATCCAAGTGCAACTAACTCTGGGCAAGACCACAATCCAAATTGTAGCTTGCTACAGATCCCCCACCATGCCCCAACATTCCCACTCCTCATTTCTTGACACACTGGAAAATATTAGGGTACAACCTAACACCCTAATAATGGGTGATTTCAACTACCCCACCATTAACTGGGAAAACTACTCGTGTACCAACTCTTTTGCTCAACGTTTTCTGGAATTCATAAATTCCAGTGCCTTGGATCAACTTATCCACACCCTCACCAGGGGCAGCAATATCCTAGACCTGGTCATTACCAACATGGGCAACCAGTGTTCCACACCAGAGGTCAGTTCCTGGTTGGTCAGATCCGACCACAAGCTAATCACCCTAGACATCCACATCCCGCCCTCACCCCCCATTAGGGAAACCACCGTAAAAAATTTCTCCAAAGTCAACTTCACGCTCCTTAAGACAGAACTGGCAAACTTCATGACACCCATGCAGATGGACAATAGAGGTACAACTGCTGAATCCTACACAAATGCACTTTGTAAGCACTTACACAAGTGCATGGATCGTGCAATCCCTAACAGAACCAAGATGCTATCTTCCAAAAAAAGGAAGACAATCTGGTGGTTCCCCTGCCATAAACAAACTCTACAACAGAAGAAAGAAAATGTTGCAAAAAAGAGTAAAATCCCATGATTGGAACAACTCCCTGGTCAGCCTCAGTAAGAAGCTGAGATTCCTCATAAAATCCTCCAAAGCTAGTTACAAAAACAAAATCACCACTGATTCTAAAGACAACCACAAAGCATTCTACAGCTATGTCAAAAATCTCAATGGCAACACTCAGATCTGCTCTGAGTTACAGTGCAATGGCACTAAATATACAGAACCAACTGATATTGCCAACATCCTGGCAGATAAGTTCAGTGCTAACTTTACCCCCCTCTCACCCCTAAAGGGCCCATCTCTATACCCGAAGAATGCAAAGTTCCTGTAATCATGGCTGCACAGGTAAAAAATGCACTCTCCAAAGCCAAGAACACAGCATCCATGGGACCTGACAACCTCCAAGGCTGCATTCTACATGAACTACAGAACGAACTGGCACCTCATCTAAGTACCATGTTCAATCATAGCCTTACCTCATTCTTTGTGCCCACTGAATGGCACACAGTGACGGTCATCCCACTCCACAAAGGGGGAGTTACCACGGACCCTAGGAACTACCACCCTATTAGTCTGATGAGCCTGGTGTGCAAGGCTATGGAATGTATCATCATGGAACTTATAAATAATGACATTGGTAATCTCCACACTCTGGATCCCACCCAGTTCAGGTTTGTGAAAGGCAGATCATGTCTCCTAAACCTGATAGACTTCTTTGAAGCGGTCACCAAAGCCATAGATGAGGGTAAGGTGGTTCACACAGTCTTTCTAGAGATCGCCAAGGCTTTCAACACCCTCCCCCACTCTGGAATTATAGATAAACTCACTAAACTAGGTATACATTCCTATGTCACAAGATGGGTTACAAAGTGGCTCACTGACAGAACCGACACTATGAAAGCAGCAGACTCAAAACCGACTTCAGACCAGTGACAAATGGAGTACCACAGGGTTCAGTCCTGGGTCCTCTCTTGTTTGGTATCTACTTCTCTGAAGTACAGACTAACACAGAAGGTCTTTGGTTAACAAAGTTCACAGATGACTGCAAACTAGGAGCCATAATCAAAACTTCTAACGATGTGGACATCTTACAAAAGGGCTTCACTGAGACAGATGCCTGGTGTCAAAGTCATGGCCTCAAACTCAATTGCAAAAAGTGCATTGTCATCCCTTTTGATAAAAAACTCTGTACCCATGAACTACCACAAAGGCTGTAGTCTACTTAACATTGAAAGTGTGATGAGACTTTGGGACACAGGTGGACAGTAGTCTCTTCTTTGATAATCACATTGTCTCAGTGGTCAGGAAATCCTTCTATGTGGCACACCTCATCACAAAAGGTTTCTCATCCAGGAAAAAAGAGGTCATTGTTCCCTTCTACGCGTCACTCATTTGACCCATTATAGAATACAGTGCCCCTTTTGTTATGTACCTCACAAGACATCTACAACAACTGGAAAGGCCACAGAAATACCTCACAAAGAGGATTACCAGCCTCAAACAGATGCCGTACTCAGACCGTCTCAAAAAACTTCAGCTTTACTCTGTCGCATATCACCTACTCAGAGGCGATCTCTGCCTAATATACAAATCTATGTCAAACACAGAGCTGTTGAACATGCTCCACTTAAAGAAATCCCAATCCGTCTGGGCTACACGCTCTAGGGACCTAAACCTTATCACAACAATAAACAGAACATGCTGGAGGGATAGATTCCTGTCCCAGAGACTTCCCATACTATGGAACAGACTACCTATCTACATCAAACAAAGGTCCTCATTAGCACTCTTCAAGAAAAATCTTGATGATTGGATGGGAAATAGGAAATTCACCCTGGGGATCACCTCTGTGGCTCTGCTCAACAGGGGCACAGGAAAATAATTTTCTTGGGTGGCAAAAGCCAGGGTACCTTTTTGGCTAGGCTTATATAGACCCTAGGGCCAATAGCCTAGTACCTACCTATGAACCTATGAACAGGACAGTAAGACAGCCCAAATGACACCATCTTCATAAAAATCTAGGCAATTTGGCAACATTAAAAACATGCAAATTCAAAAAGTTCTCTGTAGTAATCCAAGATTTGATAAGGAATTGAAATGTTACAAAAAAAATCCTATTTGCTTTCATCTGGGATAATTCCACCCACCCCCATTCTACTACCTACATTTTAATAGCACCTATTAGCTTTCATCTGGCATTCTCCCATCCCCCTTCCAGTACCTTTACCTCACCACTCTATCTTCTGGTGCTGCATCACCAGGTAAAACAGTTCCTTAAGTCACTAGCTGAATCACAGATAATGATATACTCCTCTTTACTACCCCTCTTGTTCACACCATACCTCCTTACCTTGTATGAAAACCAGTTTCTCATGGAATTTCAGGTCCCAAAAGGCCATACTATCACCCCAGCTGTAAATCCTTCCACCTTCAACCATACTTACAGTACCAGATCCTATCCAACATCTTGTTCAGTGTATCAACATCTCAACCCCAGGCACATTAGCTCTAGATCCAAATACTACTACAAACTAATAAACAAATTCCTGAAGTTCATCACCAAGTATAGACTCCAACTCTGGCCTACTCACTTCAGATACACATACCCCCTCTACTTGCAATCTAAGCTACAAACCTACAATTAATAGGCCAACTAACTCTCTCCTAGTCTGTCATCTCAATATTAGAAGCATTAATAACAAGGTACATGAACTGCATGCACTTCTGGATGTCCACTCCCCTGAGATTCTCTGTTTATCTGAAACCTGGTTAAAACCTAACACTAAAGACAATGAAGTGTTACCACCTGGGTACAACATACACAGGCTGGATCTTGCTTCGAGGAAGGGGGTGGGGTAGCTGTACTCTATAAATCTGAGTTGAATGTCACCATAGATGTAATACAACCACCTCGGATTAATAACTCACGAGATTCTTGCCACGAAATTGCAACTTAATAAAAATAAATGCATTAATATAATCTGTATGTACATTCCCCCAGGTAACAATATATCTACATTTGAAGATATCCTGCACTGGCTATCATGTCACTACCCCCAAGAAACCCTACTATTTGGAGACTTTAACATAGACTGGGGCACCTGTTCCTTAGAATCCCCAACCACCTATATTAACCTGCATGCATTTACACAAATCATATCCACCCCTACCAGGATAGGTAAACCCAACCAAAAAGAAAGTATAATTGACTGGGTACTCATAAATAGTCACCCCCAACTGTACACCTCTGGTACCCTCCTTAATGGCCTAAGCGATCACCTTCTCACATATGTAATTAAGCACAAAACCATTAATTCCCAACAACCCTTACTCAGAAAGTTTAGAAACAATAAAAACTTTGACCCTGCCAAATTCCAACAAGAACTAGACTCATGTAATTGGTCTATTCTAAAACACCTCCCCTTAGAGGAAGCAGTAGCATACTTTAACAACAGATTCCTTGAGATCCTTGATTTGCATGCACGTGTTCATTCAAAGAGAACCAAGGCAAAAACTGCGCCATGGCTTTCTATAGAGTCTAAACTCAAAATTACCCTTAGAAAAAAAGCATGGGCTTTATGGCGTTCTTCTAAAGACCTTCAAGATCACATTAAATACAGGCAATCCAGGAACAAAACCAAAAAATCAATTTTACAAGACAAAAACAATACTACTGTAATTTACAGACAGTAAATTAAAATAACACTCAGAAGTTTTGGGCAGGTTTAAATAATCTACTACATCCTGGACAAACTTCAACCCCAATCCCTGCTGCTACTATTGATAAAACCCCTGAAGATGTTTCTGATAGTTTTAACCAATTCTTTACTGAGACAATTCAAGCCCTAGCTAGCCAACTGCCCCCTAACTCCCCTGGTCTTGAAAGTAGCACCCCTAGAAACCTACTCGCGTTCAGCTTCCAACCAGTCACCACTTCACTTATCCTTACCTTGATCAAAAAATTAAAACCCACCACACTTTCTGCTGATCAACTCCCTGCCGAGTACCTACAAAAATCAGCTGATGCTATTGCTTACCCCGTCTCAGTACTAATCAATCGAACCATAGTAGAAGCTAAAATTCCCACCATCTGGAAAGTATCCTATGTAATCCCACTTCACAAAGGAGGCAGCTCTACTGAATTCTCCAATTATAGGCCAATAGCTATACTCCTCTCCACTTGCAAAGATTATGGAAAACATGTATTCATAGACAACTCATGCACCACCTAATCCAGAATCGCCTTATGGCAGTCTCTCAGCATGGCTTCCATCCTCATCACAGCACTACTTCAGCCCTCCTAGCCTTTACCAACACCATAAACCATAATCGCAACAATAATTATATATCCGCAGCCCTCTTTTTGGATCTTTCCAAGACATTCGATATGGTTGATCACCAACTTTTAATCCACACCCTGAAAACATTCTGTCTAGATACTGGAGCCCTCCAATGGTTTCAATCCTACCTGAATGGTCAACAGCAGGCTGCCCCCTGGCAGAACAAACTCTCTAACCTTCTACCTAACACCCCTGGAGTACCACAAGGCTCTATACTAGGGCCCTTGCTGTTCTCCATCTTCATTAACGACATTTATACTGTCATCCCAAAAGTCAGGTGTATCCAATATTCTGATGACTCTACTTTGATTTGCTTAGCCACATCTCCAGTAGAGTTATGGTCAGCTACCCAGACCACCTTTAATACAATAGAAAAAGTACAGTTTTGTACCTACCATAAATGTAGATATCCGATAGATATGTAACTGCAGTCCTTACATATGGGTTGTCCTGCCTCAGGCAGCCCTCGGTTGGCCGGATTCCAAAGTCTGGGTCTGACGTCGGCTGATGTCGCCTCCTCCCCGACGTCAGAGCAGCTGGGGTATAAAAGCATCAGCCGACGCCATCTTCCTCAGTGTTTCTTGCCCCAGATGCCAGGTGCCCTCCAAGGAAGGCTAAAATTAGAACTGGATAAAAAATTCCAGACATACACAATAGCAATAAACAGATACACCATAACAGATATCCCCAGCTAAGTATAAAAGGAGGAAAGTGGACCCAATACACAGAGGGGTAGGAGGGAGGGAAAACCTGACTGCAGTTGCATATCTATCGGACATCTACATTTATGGTAGGTACAAAACTGTACTATGTCCTTCAAGAATGCAACTGCAGTCCTTACATATGGGTTGAATACCATAGCCAAGCTGGGGGTGGTAGGCTCTAAGATAAGGATGGTGTAGCTAAAATGCCCTGCAGGACTGCCGAAGCAAAGCCTGCTCGGGATCTGGAATATAAAGGGAGGTTGTAGTGCTTGGAAAATGTATGCACGGAGCTCCATGTAGCAGCTTCTAGAATGTCCTTTGTAGCCACCCCTCTTAGGAAGGATGTGGAGGTGGCTGTGGCTCTGGTGGAGTGTGGTCTGACATTGGCTGGAACACCCTTTCCATGGAAAGAATAACAGAATCTGATGCAATGTCCAATCCATTTTGAAATTGTTTGTTTGGAAATTGCTTTTCCTTGCACTCCAGGAGCGTAAGCTACAAATAGTTGGTCAGACTTTCTGTTGGCCTTTGTTCTGTCCAAGTAGTAGCGTAGTTGTCTGTGAATGTCCAAAGTGTGCAGCAGCTTTTCCCCTTTATTTTGAGGATTGGGGAAGAAAGTAGGCAGGTGAATTGCTTGATTTAGAGATACCCTGGATATCACTTTTGGCTTAAAAGAAGGATTGGTTCTTAAAGAAACCCTGTCCTGATGAAAAATGAGGAATGGAGGTACTGCCATGAGGGCCTGTATCTCCGAAACTCTTCTTGCTGAGGTTATTGCCAACAGGAAAACTGTTTTCCAGGAAAGAAATTGCTATTCTGCAGATGCTGCTGGTTCAAAGGGAGGAAGAGTTAATTTTTCCAACACGAAATTGAGGTCCCATGCAGGCACTGGTGGTTTTCTGGGAGGCTTGATATTCTTTACCCCTCTTAGAAATTGTCTTAGCAAAGGATGTGAGAACACAGGTGGATCAGTGCTGTATCTTGCTGAAATTGCTGAAGCGTGTATTTTTATGGAAGAATAGGAAAGTCCATTATGCAGCATGTCTGCCAAGTATTCCAATATCTGTGGGATGTTCATTACTGATGCATCCTGTCCCTTGTTGGTATTCCAGATGCTGAATCTCTTCCATTTGGCTGAATAACCTTTTCTGGTGGAAGGTCTGCGCGCTTCTAATAATATCTGTTGAACTTCCTTGGAGAGAGATATGGGGAGAAATCATGGGACCCTCCAAGCTGTTAGCTGCAGAGTTTGCAGGTTGGGATGAACCGTCCTGTAATTGTGCTGAGGCAAGAGTGGAGACCATAGAGGCAGGGTCCACGGTTTGGTGCAAGTTATGCTCCTTAGTAATGGATACCAGTGTTGTCTTGGCCAATCTGGAGCTATTAAGATGCCTTTCGGTTGCTCTGCTTTGATCTTCAGTAACACCTTGGTCATCAATGGTAGAGGTGGGAATGCATAGATTGTTAGAGAGTTCCAGCGGAATGAAAGAGCATCTGTTTTCCAGGCTTGTGGATGGTGTGACCTCGAGCAGAACCTTTTCAGATGATGATTGAGGTGGGAGGCAAAGAGGTCTACGTCCGGCCTCCCCCATGCAGAAGTTATTCGTGCAAAAATGTCTGGATGCAACATCCATTTGTGTGGATCCAGGATGTTTCTGCTTAGACTGTCCGCTAGAACATTGTCCCTGCCCGGAACAAACTGGGATTGTAGCTGTATGTTCAGTTTCAGGGTTTTTTCCCAAAGAGTCATTGTTAGTCTGCAAAGGGGGTAAGAATGAGTACCTCCCTGCTTGTTTATGTACCACATAACAGTGATGTTGTCTGTCTTTATTAGTAGATGACCTTGCTGAAGATATTTTCTGAAGGCCTCGATTGCATGCATTACTGCTAACATCTCTTTTTGATTGATGTGCAGATGTACTTCCTGGGGAGTCCATTGCCCTTGAATACATCTGCCCTCCATGTGCGCCCCCCATCCATGGTCTGAGGCGTCTGTTGTAATGGTTTGGCTTGTTTGAGGCTTGTTGAAAGGCATACCTTTGTTTAACTGGCTTGCTTGGGCCCACCACAAAAATTCCCTTTGTAGACATGGGATGAGTGGGATAATTGCTTCTAAGTTGTGGCTGTGCTGAGACCATAAACTTTTTAGGTACCATTGTAGTTTTCTCATGTGTAGTCTTGCCAGTGGAATCAGTAGTATGCAAGATGCCATGAAACCCAGGGCCTGCAGGATTTTCCTTGCAGTCATCTGGGTGAGCTTTGCTAGGCTTTTGAAGTAATG
The DNA here is from genome assembly GCF_019279795.1 of Protopterus annectens. Lineage (NCBI taxonomy): Eukaryota > Metazoa > Chordata > Ceratodontiformes > Protopteridae > Protopterus > Protopterus annectens. The sequence goes on along the minus strand of NC_056745.1, from coordinate 6,655,483 downwards.
TGGTAATTGCTCTTGCTTCTCTTCTGTGAGGTAAGCCATTTGTGATTCTGTGTCTAGTTTGGCTCCTAGAAAAGTTATTTGCTGGGATGGCAGTAGTCTTGATTTTTGTAAGTTGACTGTGTATCCCAAAGCCTGTAGTAAGTAAATGACATAATTCAAGTTTCTTGTCAAGGCTTGCTTGCTGTCCGCTTGTATAAGGCAGTCGTCCAGGTAAGGGTATATTTGTATCCCCTGGAGTCTGCAGTGTGCAATTACTGATCCCAGGCATTTCATGAATACTCTGGGCGCAGTAGATAAGCCAAAAGGCAATGCTGAGAATTGATAATGCTCTGACCCTGCAAGAAATCTGAGGTATCTTCTGCAACTGTGTCTGATTGGGACATGCAGGTATGCCTCCTTGAGGTCCAGAGTAACCAGCCAAGACCCCTTGCCCAGCATGGGAAGGAGTTGCTGTAGCGCCAGCATTTTGAATTTTGGTACAATGAGAAAAGTGTTTAGAGCGGACAAGTCCAGTATAGGTCTCCATTGCTTTTCTTTTCTTGGAACAAGGAACAGTGTTGAGTAAAATCCCTGGCCTTGTTCCTGAGGAGGAACCTTTTCTATTGCGTTGATTTGTCTCAGCTTTGAAATTTGTTCGAATGCCTCTGCCCTTTGATTTTGTGGCAGGTTTGGCATGCCTTGTCTTGTTGGTAATGTATGGAAGTGGAACCTGTAGCCTTGGTCTATTATGTCCAGAATCCATTTGTCCTTTGTTAAAATGTGCCAATTTTTTGAAAATAAGGATACTTTTCCGCCTAAAGGTGCTTCTCTTTGAGCCTTGGTCGGCGGTGTCAAAGGCAAGTCATTGTGATTGTCCCTGTGGGGCAGGGGAAGTCCCTGCGCCACCTCTCTGATTAGTCGGTTGCCATTGGCGTCTCCTGTAGGAGCCTCTGTATTGCTCTCTTCCTCGGGCACGCCTGTTTTTTCCCCTTTGAAACTTGTCAGTGTCCGGAAAGGACCAGTTCTTAGAAGGCCAATTCCTGCTGAACCTAGGAGGCTGAACCTGGAGGAAATCCTTGACTGTTTGCACTGATTTAGCCTTTTCCTCAATTGATTTCAACACATCCTGAGCATTAGTACCAAATAGCTTGTGCTTTTCCAGAGGTGCATCTAGAAGCTTTGCTTTAACATGATCTGGTAATGGCTGTTCTTTTAACCATGCATGTCTACGTATGACAGCCCCTGTCATAGCTGCCCTACATGAAGCCTCCAATGCATCATAACCACACTGAAGAAAATGATTACTAACCTGCTGTGTGTTGTGAACCACATCCTGCAAGGCCTTTCTATCTAAAGGCTCAGGAGAGGCTAACTTTTTCTGCAAATCATCCATCAAGAAATCCTGATACTGAAACATATGAAAAAGGCAATTGAGGGCTCTCATGGCCAGTGTGGTTGAGGTATAAATTTTTTTGCCCCACCTCTCCAGGGACCTAGCTTCCCTGTCTGAGGGCAAAGGATTCTTGGCCGTGGATGTTGTCACCCCTTTGGGCCCCTGGGAAATTGTTTCTAGATCAACAGCATGGGCCTTAAAGAAATGTTTGTGAGTTTCAGGGACCCTGTAGTATCTGTCCGGCTTGACAGGAGCAGGGGGGAGAGAATCAGGAGAAGCACTCGAATCTGAGTACACATCATCCAGAACATCTAGCACTGGAGGGATAGCTAAAAGCCTGTGCTGGGGAAGCTTAAGGAAGGTACGAAGCCGTTTCCTGGAGTCGGAGAATTCCTGGCCTTGCCACTGAAAGTGCTCCCTCATGGAGTGGAAAATTTCCCCAAAAGAGATATCCTCAGGTGGAGAAGCAGAGGGAATAGAATCCTCCGCATCTGAATCCTCGTAGGCCTGGAAGGACTCTTCCTGGGTATCTGAATGATCAGAATCACCAGAGGCTTCTTCTGTAGAGAGGGTGTCAGTATGCTCAACCCTGGGCCTTTTGTCAGAAGGTGGCTGAGATCCTCTTTCAGGATGGGCCTGGGAGCCTCTGATTAAAGAAATTAAATCTGCTGCTAAAGACATGATTTGTTTATCAGTAGTGGGCTGAGGCAAAGGTTTAGGAGGGTGAGACCTAGCCTGGCCAGCAGCCTTAGCACGTGTGTAGGCCTTGATAGACATAGGGGGCCTAGCTGCCCCACGTGCTGGAGTAACTTTGTCCACCGGTATGGTCTCAGGCAAATCTTGGGCTTCAGTGTCTGGAGGAAAATCAACAACCGGCACCGGCGCAGGCTCCGGGACCGGAGTGATCGGTAAAGTGGTGTCGTCGGTCCGGAGCAGTGGAACAACCGCCTCAGAAGAGACCGATGCACTCGCGGAAGTTTTTGGCGTGGTGTCGGTGGAAGTTGCGGGCTGAGAAAGTCGGTCCCGGTCCTTTCGTTTTTTGGAAATATGAGGCGTCGGTTGTTCCAACGGCATGGTATAAGAGTATTTATCACCAAAAAAGTCTTCAGCAAACTCTGCCCGGCGCCTGAGTGTGCGCTTATTGAAGCAAGCACAGGCAGCACAGGCCGAGACGTCGTGGTCTGGGCCAAGGCAGGGGAGGCAGTAAGAATGGAAGTCCTTATGAGGTATTTGTTTACCACAAGACAAACAGTTATTAACTTTTTCAGTTTTTTCTGACATCGGCTGAGGCAAGAAAAAGATCCCCAACGGGGTACTTAGCTTTTTGATGACTTCGGATACGTAAAACACAGGAGCTGACCGACCGGCACTTGCGAACTGCTTCTGCTTCGGGCACCACGCGGCAAGAAAGACTGAGGAAGATGGCGTCGGCTGATGCTTTTATACCCCAGCTGCTCTGACGTCGGGGAGGAGGCAACATCAGCTGACGTCGGACCCAGACTTTGGAATCCGGCTGACCGAGGGCTGCCTGAGGCAGGACAACCCATATGTAAGGACTGCAGTTGCATTCTTGAAGGACATCTGGCTTTCTGAACATCGTCTGATCCTAAATCCCAAAAAAACTAAAATGCTGTTATTTTCACCAACACGTAGGTCTACCGCTTTCACCTTTACCATAAAATCAAATGATGGCACAATAATCTCCCCTGACCCATCTACAAAACTATTAGGTGTCATCATAGACAATAATCTAAAATTTGACCTACATGTTAACCAAACTATCAAAACCATCAATAAAAAACTAGGGTCACTTTATAGAATAAAAGCCTTCCTAACCCCTCCAGCTAAAATTGCCATAGCTCGTTCTCACCTTCTTTCAACCCTTCTGTATGCATCCCCTCTACTCTCGAATTTAAACAAGACTGTCCTTAACAAACTCTCAATTTGCTACAACCACATTGCCAGGTTTTCCACTGGGCTGCCTTTTAGGACACATCATTGCATCAATCTAAATAAGCTTGGGTGGCTTGAACTACCCAGCCTAATCCAGTATAACCAACTGATTATGGTCTATAAAATCCTCTATAATCTGGACAATACTCCTGCACTTAAAAATATTATCACTCCCTATAACAATCCTAGACCGCTTAGATCATCTAACAAACTACTAATTCAGACTAGCAAAATTAATAACACAGCTGGCGACTCTCTTTGCAAACTCTGTAAGTAGATCCTGGAACTCTCTTCCAGCTGATATTACCTTACTTTCCACCTTAGGTCAATTTAAAACTAGACTCAAACAACATCTGTCACTTAACTGGCTATGTCAATGTATCAAGCCTGGCTAACTCTCTCTAGAATGTGTAAAAATCTGTTAACCAGTTTACTGTGTAATTTAATTTAATCCTGACTTGTGCTCAGGATTAGGTGTAACCTGTGGAATTTATTTAACTTGCTTACTTATGTAATCTCTGTAAATAGTCTGTTTGTAATATGTAATGCTGGTATTATGTAATGCTGTATCTGCTTACCCTTGGAGCTTTTCTCCCCGGGCCTCTGCTGAAAATGGACATGTATCCAGTTAGACTCTCCCGGTCAACAAATGTAAAATAAAAATAAAAAATAAATTAGAAACACGACCACAAGACTTAGTTCTAAAGCTTATTACCTTCTGCTGCTTTTAAATAAATGGTTAGCACTTTCATCTGTAACTACAGACTTCTTCAGACCGTAACATAGGATTAGGATAGAAAGCCTTGGACTTGCACATCACTTATTTGGCATAACAAAAAGAAATAAACATACTAGGCCAATGGCTTTTGAAGAATGTGGAAGACAAGTAAAAGGTCTTCTGAGAGCACTAAACATCTACAGCTGAACCAAAATTGGGCTGTCCAACAGGAGGAGAAAGGTGCCCTGGCTAGTAAATCAATTATAGCTGATAGGAGCAGGGAGCTCAAACATACTGATCAATGAGGAGATTTTAGAAGTTAACTGTCGGAGGGCAGCTGAGAGATCAGATTTAATTATTGGGAGCTTGCAACAGGGCTAGACAATGGAAAACAAACAAGACCTGAGCAACCAATCAGAAACCATCCAGTAGGACATGGGACAGCAGAAAAATAACCAGTCAGATGGATATAGGGAGAACCGAAAAGTGTCACTGCATCACATCCATGACACTGGATCTAGTGAGTGATGGAGTGGACATACACTCTGTGAATCTTGTTGTGGAATGAAGCCCAGTGAGGGATGCAGCTGTACAGTCCAATGGAAAACAGAGAGAGACCACTGGAAAGACAACCTCTCTGGCTAATCATGCAGTGGGAGTAAAGATAGAAGGGTCTCAGGGTAAAGATGTAAGGGTGTCCACTGGTAGATGCTTGTTGAATGCCTGCTCTGTGATGGATGCCCTACACGTCAGGAAAAATAACCACAAGCTAAAAGTGGGTTGATCAAGGTGAAGTACTGCAATATTACAGGGGTGGGGGTAGTAAAGGGACATGCTGCAATATTACCGGGGTGGGGGCAGTAAAGGGAAGTGCTGCAATATTACCAGGGTGGGGGCAGTAAAGGGAAATGGTGCAATATTACCAGGGTGGGTGTAATAAAGTTGGGGTGTTTGAAGGTGCTGAAGTGGCTGGCTACAGAATCTGACTCCTGGGAAGGAGGTATGGAAAAGAGATGGGGTGTTACTAGCAGCCCCCAACAAACACTCTTACCAGGAAAGATGCAATATTGGGGAAATTGTGCACTTTGGAACACTAATATGTTTCCATCTATTTACTTTTGCAGCGAGGCATGCTCTGCTGAAAAACTTTTGGCACCACAACCCTCTTATGAAAACATTAAGCTCTAGAAAATGTAGAAAAAAAAAAAAAGAAATGAGTGTGCATGTGCACTTTTACTAATTACATTTACTTCGTTATTTGTTATCTGCTCAAGTGGACTGATCCAAAGGGCTCTTTTTAGAGATGGTCCAAATCATTACAAGATATGAACACGGAAAATGATTATACAAGACATTAATAATTCTCCTTTAATGACTTTTCATTTGCTCTGGAAGTTCACCTGTTATTTTGTATTTCCTTCACCACATTGGAATTTTGTTAAAAAATACTTCTCCCTGCTCTCTGTGTGGTCTAACTTCTGTCTGTACAGAACTTTAAGTGTGGTCATATTTTCTGTTGTTTGTGTGGATTTTCACTGAGTGAGGAAGTGAAGAACTATTTCATTTTTAGGCTGCAAACTAGAGGAATGCAATTTAATGCTTGGGTTTCCTGCTCATTTCTGAACAATTAACTTCATTACAGCAGTGATGTTATTTTTATTATTGTTAATTCATAAGTTTGTATGAAATATTTCATCTTTTTTGTGTAAAAACTTAGGTTTAATTTCTGTTATTTGCATTTCATATGCTTTTATGCTTGCTTATTACTTCATTTATTTATTTATGTTTGTTGAACAGAGTAATGCACTGACCAACTGTAGGCACAGCCCTGGAGCTTTCATCAGATTGGATTCATCTTTTAGTGAAAGAGCTTATGTTTACGCTCTATAAAAAGGCTAAAGTTGATGTTTTTGTCCGTCTCGCTCCAGAACTTGATACTGACAGTGCAGTTCAGCATAAAGGGGGTGCTGGACTCCTGACTCTGCCGTCCTTCAGATGAGACATTGAAATGAGGTTCCAAGTGGATACAAGACATCCCATGGCATTTATTATAAAGAAGAGCAGGAGATGTTTCCCAATGCCCCGGCTAATCGCACCCTAGTCAGTAATAATACCACCTTGGATCTTTCCTGAAATGAGGACGTTGGCTTACTGGGACTATCCCAGTTGACAAAGTGTAAATAAGTAAAATAAATAAATAAATGACCCCTTCACATTACCCTGGAGTAATTTTGTGCACCCATATCATAGCTCCCCTTCTCAAAGTTTCTAGTGAGAGCAGTTTCAGCTCCATAAATCTTTTTTGTTGTATCCTTTCCTCTTTATCCCACATGCCCTTCTGGTAACTTTTCTTTGTATTCTTTTCATCAACCTGATGTCTCTGTCTTAGTAGGACCTACAAGACAACCTCTGATATCTTTGTCTTACTATGGCCTACAAGACAACCCCTGATGTCTCTGTCTTAGAAGGGCCTACAAGACAATCCCTCATGTGTTTGTCTTAGTAGGGACTACAAGACGACCCCTGAAGTCTCCATCTTACTATGGCCTACAACATGACCCCTGATGTCTCTGTCTTAGTATGGTCTACAAGACGACCCCTGATGTCTCTGTCTTAGTATGGTCTACAAGACGACCCCTGATGTCTCTGTCTTAGTATGGTCTACAAGACGACCCCTGATGTCTCTGTCTTAGAAGGACCTACAAGACAATCACTGATGTCTCTGTCTTAGTAGGGCCTACAAAATGATCCCTGATGTCTCTGTCTTAATAGGGCCTATAAGATGACCCCTGACATCTCTGTCCTACTATGGCCTATAAGACGACCCCTGATGTCTGTCTTACTATGGCATACAAAATTACCCCTGATGTCTCTGTCATAGTAGGGTTTACAAGACGACCACACAGCATTCAGATTGTTTCTTTTTGTTTGTTTGTCTGTTTTTTAATGAGTTTTCCCCCTTTCCTACTGATTTTCAAGCCTCCCCCAATTAGATATGAGAGCTGCAGATGGGGACATTATTCAGTCTGCCATGTATAAGTACTTTACTTCCTCACCTACAAGCTGGTACCAAGACATTTGTAATGGCCTAACTCCACCTGTGGATGGGGTGGCATGTCATTCACATCACTGTGGGTGCCTTCCCTGTTGAGCGGACAATCCTACATACCTGAATTTGTGGCTCTTACAGGTGAAGATTTTATTACTCTTACTGTTTCACAGTTGAAAACTAGGCTATGGGCTAACTAAGAGATATTTTAAGCCATGCCAAATTAACCCCAAATTTACCAAAATATTACTGACATTTATCAATACCCAAAGGAATTTTATGGCTTTGACATTTGATTGTACACATCAAGCTTTCACATGCTGCCCCTGTCAATTAGGGGCGTGTGTCAAAACCAGGGGCAACTTTGTGATTTCCCATTCAGTGGTCCAAGTTACATTTGAATAAAGTTAGCGATGGACTTTGCTTCACATGGATTTGAAGGAGGGTCCAGAGAAGGGGTATAGGGGTAGTCACTGAGGCACATACCTGTCCCTCCAACATGTCCTGTTTATGTTGCACATGCAGTTTAGGTCACTAGATCAGGTACTTCTGATGCTAATTGTTTTGCAGATGTAAAACAGATCCATCAGCAGGGGATCAGCAGATGCCTTGTAGGCCAGGCATAGGAGAATGAATATAAAGTTATGGCTTTCAGGTGTTATTGTTATTTATCCCTGCATTCTGTACAAGGTTATGGCTTTCAGGTGCTATTGTTCTTTATCCCTGCATTCTGTATAGTGTTAAGGCTTTCAGGCACTATTGTTATTTATCCCTGCATTATGTATAGGGTTATGGCTTTCAGGCGCTATTGCAATTTATTCCTGCATTCTGTATAGGGTTATGGCTTTCAGGCGCTATTGTTATTTATCCCTGCATTATGTATAGGGTTATGGCTTTCAGGCGCTATTGCAATTTATTCCTGCATTCTGTATAGGGTTATGGCTTTCAGGCGCTATTGTTATTTATCCCTTTATTCTGTATAGGGTTACGGCTTTCAGGCGCTATTATTTATCCCTGCATTTTGGAGTGTTTAACAAGTTGGCATGGCCCAAAAAAGGCACTATGGCGATATAAAAATTTTGCCAATATCCAGAAGTCAAGTGCTGACAAGTGCAAACCATCTCTGGCAAAGCATTACCATTTGTCGATCATGTCTCCCCAAGCTGAGAGATATTGGATCCCCTTGTTGTCACACCAGAAACTAAGCCAATTGAAGTCAATCATTTCTTGCTGGTACTGTGTCATCATCTCCGGTGAAGGTAAAATGCTACTCAAGGCTAGATTCATACCCCCCTGGGTCACATATTCAGAGAGCTCCATGTCTGTCTTCATACAGTCCAGTGAGGTATGTAGTAGGTAGTTTATGCCCACATGGACTATGACAGTGTCATACTGGTACTGTGTCATCATCACCGGTGAAGGTAGGATGCTACTCAAGGCTAGATTCATACCCCCCTGGGACACATATTCAGAGAGCTCCATGTCTCTCTTCATACAGTCCAGTGAGGTACGTAGTAGGTCATTTATGCCCACATGGACTATGACAGTGTCATACTGGTACTGTGGCATCATCATTGGTGAAGGTAGGATGCTACCCAAGGCTAAATTCATTCCCTGCTGGGACACATATTCAAAGAGCTCCATGTCTCTCTCCATACAGTCCAGTGAGGTAGTTTATGCTCACATGGACAATGACAGTGTCATACTGGTACTGTGGCATCATCACCGGTGAAGGTAGGATGCTACTCAAGGCTAGATTCATACCCCCATGGGACACATATTCAGAGAGCTCCATGTCTCTCTTCATACAGTCCAGTGAGGTATCTAGTAGGTAGTTTATGCCCATGCAGACTATGACAGTGTCATACTGGTACTGTGGCATCATCACTGGTGAAGGTAGAATGCTATTCATGGCTAGATTCATACCCCCCTGGAACACATATTCAGAGAGCTCCATGTCTCTCTTCATACAGTCCAGTGAGGTACATAGTAGGTCATTTAGGCCTTCATGGACTATGACAGTGTCATACTGGTACTGTGGCATCATCATTGGTGAAGATAGGATGCTACACAAGGCTAGATTCATACCTCTCTGTGATACATATTCAGAGAGCTCCATGTCTCTCTTCATACAGTCCAATGAGGTAAGTAGTATGTTGTTTAAGACCACATGGACTATGACAGCATCATACTAGTACTCTGTCATCATCATTGGTGAAGGTAGGATGTTACTCAAGGCTAGATTCATACCCCCCTCTGACACATTCGGAGAGCTTCATGTCTGTCTTCATACAGTCCAATGAGGTAAGTAGTAGATTGTTTATGCCCACATAGACTATGACAGTGTCATACTGGTACTGTGGCATCATCACTGGTGAAGGTAGGATGCTACTCAAGGCTAGATTCATACCCCCCCTGGAACACATATTCAGAGAGCTCCATGTCTCTCTTCATACAGTCCAGTGAGGTACCTAGTAGGTCATTTATGTCCACATGGACTATGACAGTGTCATACTGATACTGTGGCATCATCACCGGTGAAGGTAGGATGCTACTCATGGTTAGATTCATACCCCCTGGGACACATATTCAGAGAGCTCCATGTCTCTCTTCATACAGTCCAATGAGGTATGTAGTAGGTCATTTATGCCCACATGGACTATGACAGTGTCATACTGGTACTTGTGGTTTAAAGACGTAAGTGCATGCATGATCTGGTAGATCCTGTCTCCAGGCAGACAGATCACTGTGATCGTCTCCTTGTTTACCCTGTAAGGGGAACATCAGCATGTCTTACAATGGAATCCCCAATAACTAGAATATTTGGCTGTGTGGATTGTTACCTTATGGGCTTGGAAGAGGGGCTACTATGATTTTCATAGTTATGCATTGTGTGAGGTGGTGTCTTTTTTTGTGTGTGCGGGTCCACTGAGATCAGGAGGTCTTGGAGGTTTGGGTTGATTACAAGTGAGTACCTCTACAAATGTGGGTCTATGTGTTTGTTCCTTAGTGTTGGTAGTGAGTGTTTTAGAACAGACATGCATTGTCTGTTCTAAAATTAAATGGTTGTCAGTGGACATGAGGCAGTTACTACCCTGCTTCAAGATGCCCATGTCTACCAGGCCAGAAACAGATATGACAGGGAAGCACCAACCCACTACATGAGATCCTTAGTAGATGGGAGTTAGTAGGGGATAGTCACTTAGAGATCTATGTGAGACTGTTTAGTAGTTACTATTAGATGGCCTGCAGTGATGCTGCCCTCTGTGCAAACTGGCAGCTCTTCGAGCAGCTATGAACAGTGGGAGTCTATGGAGAGCATTTTCTGTAGATAATTTTAAACTGGAATGGTTTGCTTATATACAAGGCACAGGTAATAATGACATTTGTGAAGAGGCTTTTATGCCAGCAGGATGATGTGGTAATTTTCAGAGATGGTCATCTTTCCAAGGGGTGCAATTATGCATTTTTTGCACTGAGTTTTATTCTATTGCTTTGGCACCAGGCTTTTTCTGTGTCAGGCCCTCCATAAAGGTATCTGTGTCTTTAAGGGATTCAATGAATACACCTAGTTTGCAGTCATCTACAAACCTGGTGAGTCAGGTTCATAGGAGGTTACTAGGCTATTGGCCCTATGGCCTTTATAAGGCTAGCCATGTTATACCCTTGTTCTCTTATTGACCAAGTTGTATGGTCTATATTTGTAGAGCGAGTCTATGATCAGCACCGACTGCCCTTATCCAAGATAGACATAGCTGACACTACAGGGTAAATTTACAGTCTCCCATTCAGTTGTCTAAATTACACTTAAATAGGGCCATTGAGGAGCACTGTTTTTTATGAAATGGGAGTTTGTTCCAGAGGAGTGGCAATCTCTGGGAGACATAGCATCTGTACTGCATGTCCTATTAATGTCACAGGCTAGGTTATGATCTCTAGAGTGAGTGAATCTTGTCCCATTTCACTTGCAGATGTGTAGAATTTCCATTAGGCCAGGGTCTGAGACTGCTATGTAGAACAGACACAAGTCAACTCTAAGCAGTCTGTATGATGCAGAGTGCAGAGACAGGACCTTCAGTCTGTCCATGTACGGCATGTGTTGCAGGCCCTGAATTTTCTTGGTGAGAAACCTCTGAGGTCTCTCCAGCTGCTGCAGGTGTCTGGTGAGGTACATACAGAAGGGAGCATTGTACTCTATTAGTAGTCTGATGAGGTATGAGTACAGGAGAGTTGTAACATCCTTAGCTCTGGATGCAATGCCCTTACTTATCAGATGTGCAACACAGAAGGCCTTCCTTATCACTGTGGAGTCTCTGGGCACATGGTGATGGAAGTTAAGGTTTCTGTCAACCTGTGTTCCCAAATCTCTCAGCACAGAGTTTGAGCTAAAGGGGGGGGGGTGCTGTTAACATTGTAATTTGCAGGGACTTCCACTTTGCTGAAAGGGGTGATAAACTAAACAAAATAAAATGTTTTAAGTCTGTGTCTTTGGCACTAGTCATTTGTCTGTCTATGCCTTTTTTGTAGTATGTCAACATCACTGGGGGACTCAATAATTGCACTCAGTCTGCAGTCATTGGTGAACTTGGTAAGCCACAAGCCATCTATTTTTGTCTGGACGTCTGAGAAATAGATTCCAAACAGTAGTGGGCCCTTGATGTTTGTCTTGACTTCACATAAGTGGATGCTAAAAAGGAGAGGCAACAACACTTATCCCCGGGGGACTCTGCTAGTGACTGGCCTCTTTGTTGAGGTGGATTTCCCTGTATTAACTTCTTATGTCCTATCAATGAGCCAGTTGGCTATCTGTTGCGTGACATATGGGTTTTATGCCTAATTTTGTAAGTAAATGTAAAATGCCCGAGGTGTTTTGTTGAACTCTTTTCCAGGTTGTTGTAGGCAGTGTGTACTGTTCTGCCCTTGTCCACAGCTTTAGTGAATTTCACAAAGAAACCCACCAAGTTAAGTAGGTAATAACTGACTATGACAAAACCAAACTGGGTAGGGTCCAGTGATTTGATGTTTCCTAAGTCGTTGTTTATCAGATCCATGATAATTCTTTCCCGGTGCTTCTGTCTGGTTGCTTTGCAGTTGGAAATAGTAGTGACCTCTGAGCCCTGTGTATAGTAGTGACCTCTGAGCCCTGTGTATAGTAGTGACCTCTGAGCCCTGTGTAGCTATATAATTCAGTAAGGGACATCAGTAGTCAAATTCATGATGGAGGAGGTGTAGGCATGCTGTAATGGAGGCACTACACATTTTAGCAAGCAATGGTAAAAACAAAGTGACCTGCTAGAAATGAAAGGGAATGACCATTGAAGGCACTACTCACACAAGCGCAAAGGGTCTAATAAATACAGGGGGCATCGTCCAGTGAAGGTATCACCTGTGATGGAAAATGGCCTTTTAGAAACAGAAGGGATGATTTAATGAGGACACCGTTCACATGGGTAGAAATGGTTTGCCAGCAATAAATGTGAGAGTCCAATTAAGGCATCACTCCTAAAAATAAAGGTGTCATGCCAGAAACAGAAGTGATGGACCAGTGAGTGTCTACTCTCATAATGCTGGAAAGAGAGGGGCTGGCTCAATGAAGGTATGACTTATGGTGAAAAAAGATTTCCAGAAACAGAGGGTCTTGGTTATTGAAGGTATCATGCATAGGTTTGAAAATGGCCTGCCACAACGATACAATTAAAGTAACACTTGCAGGAGTGAAAGTTACTTGTCAGATATAGACAGACTAAACCACTGAAGTCACCACTCATAGTAGCAAGAAGGATGTACCAGAAACAGGGTCAAGCAATGCATTTGAATGCACCTCCTTAAATTACATATGCTGACCAATAAAGGAAACCTAGTATCAGAACTGGTGCATAATGAGTTAACCAGCATGCAGTGCGGAACAGATGTCAAAAAAAAAAAAACAATAGTCAGAAAAGGTGAAAAACATCTAAAATGCGAAGTCTCAAAGAACAGACTTTGGTGTACAAGAAGGAGATGACACCTTAAGTGATTAAAGATTTACAAGTCTTCTTGAATGAGAACTGTAAGTCATCATATTAAGAGGCAGTGACTGAACCCCATTTGTTAATTTATCTCATATAAGTGAATTGCCTTTTTCAGAATTGCTGAGAATTCTTCTGCCTCTAGATTGCAGGTCATCTGTAAAAGCCTTCTAATATCAGGGCATGAATTTTCTATAAATAGCTTTTTATACTCGAGGTCTTCCTGGCTGCCTAACATGAAAAACTGAAGCACACTGGAGAGGCGACCATTGTACACGGCAGGGTGCTCTCTTTTTCTCTGATTAACTCTAGTAATAAGTGAGAAGCTTGACGTCCATGGGTTCTGCAACTGGTTGATTTCCATTAGGACCTGACGGAAGGTCTTCTGACTATTTTGGGCAGCAGCTGACAAACTAGTACACGTACTATGATCAAGTGTTAGTAAAAGGACCTTCAGTTTAGCATGATCATCTAGCTGGAACTTGTTCCCATACCAGTCAATCTTTGCTGCGTGAGAACATATCAAGTAACGTGGGTCCCAGCAAAATTTCCCAACCTTGTCGGCAATTTGGTGCAGGAGTATTCCATTGTTAATGATGACCATCGGATTCCCCTGCCAGCTGCAGCCAGAGGGTATGAGCTGCTTTTCTCCAGGGTCTCTACTGACATTCTTCTGAGAGCATCCTTCCCTTTGCATTACAGGTACAATGGATCGATCAGAGGAGACTGCTGGGTTTCTTTTGTTGATGGGAGACTTCTCATATTCTCCACGCACATGGGCCTGTTGGGCTTCCATGTCATTCCACTTCACCGTTTGTTGTGCTTTTTGGATGAAAGTCTCCATGTTGGCACAATGTTGTTCTAAACCTGCTTTTTCACCACACAAGGTTTTAACCTGATTCTTCAATCTGTTCAGCTCTTTAGTCTGAGTTTTAATGTTTTGGATCCGATTTCTGTTCTCAGATTCTAGTTTTCTAAACAGGTCCTGCAGATCTTTTAAGTTCTCATTCCTTTGCTGTGTAACCACTTCCGTTTCCATAAAATTACTAGCCTTTTTTGAGTACTTGTGTTCTATGTCTAAATTTACAAGGATTAGCTGTGTCAGCTGTTGCTTCAGTTGATCTCCTTTGACTGAATCAGCTATGAGTTTTTGTCCTAAACTCACCAAAAGGTCACTTAGTACTTCAATGCTTTTATCTTTATCAGACAACAATTGCTTCATCTTCTGCTTCCTATTCCAGCATGTTGATTTTAAAGCCGTTATCTCAAGCATTAGTGACTGGATCTTTTTGTCTTTGTCAGACAGCTCTTGCATTGTACTCACATGTGCTGCTCTTAAACCTGTTATCTCATCCCTTAGTGACTGGATGTTTTTGTCTTTGTCAGACAGATCTTGCTTCATAGTCTTGTGTGTAGCTTTTAAATCATTTATCTCATCATTTTTTGATTGGATGTCTTTGTTCTTGTTGGACAGCACTGCATTCATTTTAACAAGTTTCTCATTTAACGCCTGACACACCACATAGAGTCCTTGCATACAGTAGCCATTCCTCTGCCTTTTCCTTAGCTTCTTCCCAAAAACGGCATCATCGTACTGTTCTATAATCCATTTCCATGGATCAGACTGACTCTTAGCCTCGTTTGCAAAATTGTTTGCCTTATGGCTGTCTATGTACTTTATAATAAAAGGCTCCATGGTACACTCTGTTTAACCTCTGTAAGATCAAGCAAGGTGTTTAATTAACATTTAGGTTACACTGTCTGTCGTCTCACAAGATTATAAATAATCTGCTAATGGTTCCAACTAGCGCTTGTTTGTTGGGTTTGGCTTAATGGTTAAAGTGTTTACCATAGATATATAAAATGCAGGGTATGATTCTCATCCTTGAAGGAAAATTGGCTAGGTTTAAGATGACCTGCAATGACAGTTAGCCTACTACTTACATATGGACCTTGTTCGGATTCTTTGTATAACCAGAAGAGTCACACTTGGGTGCAAAGAGTCCACACTAAAAATATTTACTTCTTATGTGTTTAAAATACTTACCAAACCTATCTTTATGTGTATTATGACACAAAATGGTGTCTTCAAATGCAGAATTAACAGTAAATCATATTTCTGAATTTAACATTTCACTGGGAGTTTTGCTAGCAGATTATCTGTGTAAGCAAGCATTAACGAATAACAATAATAATATTATACTACCTTTTATGCAAATATAGTCATTTTTTTAGAATGCCACCATACTTAACTTTCATGAATCCATCTCCTTGTCAGTTGACAGAGAAAAATGCAAGATTAAGAACATCTAGAATGTGATCACATCTTCTGCTGTAGTTCCTGAGAAAAGTAAAATTTAATTTTATCACAATCATTTACAGGTACATAACAATGCAATTGATACAAGTGCAAACACTATAACATTTTGTGTTGTAAGATTTAGCATTTTTACTGATATCTATTCATTCAATTTATAGCATTACCACACGCATTGGCTGCCAGGTAAGGCACATTAGGTCTTACTCTGTGTGTTTGCAGGACAACCAAGATTTGATCTTCTTAATTCATTTTGAAAGGCACATTGTACATTCAGGAGCCTCCGCAATCAAATTCAGATACTCAGAATGTAGATTATGCACATCTTAACCATATTGTAGACAAACAGTGATGTCAGTAACATTCATAGAACTGGTATTGCTACCAGGATTGCACAGCTGATAAGTATTGTTATAAGTGTAACTTGTGGCACAGTACAAGACAAAGTGATGAAATGGCATTTTGCATGGAAGTAAAATAAACCATGAAAATAAATTTTACAAGGTCTACTTTACAGTAAGATTCACATTTCTACATGTACCAACCCATGGTACGACAGCAAAGAATAAGTGAGATGCAAATATACACATACCAATTTATGATATAACTATAGTGAATGAGACACACTGGTACATATACCAATGCATGCACTAACTAGTTGCAATTAGGCATTATGATACACATACCAACTTGTACCCTAACTAGTCGGTATGAGACATACAGGTACACATACTAACCCGTACCCTAACTAGTCGGTATGAGACATACAGGTACACATACCAACCCGTACCCTAACTAGTCGGTACGAGACATACAGGTACACATACTAACCCGTACCCTAACTAGTCGGTAAGAGACATACAGGTACACATACCAACCCGTACCCTAACTAGTCGGTATGAGACCTACAGGTACACATACCAACTCGTACACTAACTAGTCGGTATGGGGCATATAGATACACATTGCCAACCTGTACCCTAACTAGTCAGTATGAGGCATACAGATACACATACCAACCCATACCCTAACTAGTCAGTATGAGGCATACAGGTACACATACCAACTTGTACCCTAACTGGTCAGTATGAGGCATAAAGGTACACATACCAACCCGTACCCTAACTAGTCGGTATGAGGCATACAGGTACACATACTAACCCGTACCTTAACTAGTCGGTATGAGGCATACAGGTACACATACTAACCCGTACCTTAACTAGTCGGTATGAGGCATATAGGTTCACATACCAACCCATGCTGTCATGAAACAGAATGAGACACACTGTTACACTCATACCAGCCTCTGATGTGACTGCAGAGAATGTGTGTAACACTCCGTTATATGCATGCCAGCCTCTGCTTTATGGTTGTATATCTGCTAGGATCATTGTTCTGAAAATGCTGTCCTTGTTAGAATTTCACCCTTTTTGTGAGGGACTGGCATCCATCCATAACTGGTTCCTGCCTTTAGCTTGATATCTACAGAACAGTCTCCAGTTCCACAGTATCCTGTACTGCGAAATGAGTGTGTGCGTGTGTGTGTGTGTGTGTGTGTGTGTGTGTGTGTGTGTGTATGCGTGCGTGTGTGTGTATGCGTGCGTGTGTGCGCGTATATGTATGTGTGTGCATGTGTGTGTATATGTGTGTGCGTGTGTGTGTATATGTGTATGCATGTGTGTGTGTATATGTGTGTGTGTGTGCCCGCGTGCTTGTATGTGTGTGTACACATGTGCGGGTGTGTGTGTATATGTGTGCGCGCATATGTGTGTGTGCGGGTGTGTTTGTGTGTATATGTGTATATGTATATGTGTGCGCTCATGTGTGTGCATGTGTTTGTGCGTGTGTGCGAGTGTGTTTGTGTGTGTGTATGCGTGTGAGTGTGCATGTGTGCGCGCGCATGTGTGTGTGTGCGTGGGTATGTGTGTGGTTGTGTGTGTGTGTTTGTGTGTGCATGTGTGGGGGTGTGTGTTTGTGTGTGCGTGTGGGCTTGTGTTTGTGTGTATGCATGTGTGCGTTTGTGTGTGTGTGTTGGTGTATGTGTTTGTGTGTGGGGGTGTGTGTTTGTGTGTACATGTGGGCTTGTGTTTGTGTGTATGCATGTGTGTGTGTATCCATATAGTTATGCATCATCTATAGCTATCACTCTACATGGGTCCCTATCAGTTGATTGAGTTTTCAGAATCTCAAACTCCATATGGCCAAGACCATGTGATCGAGTTTTGAAAACTCAAAGCTTTTGAATGTAGATTGCTGACTGCAGTCTCAAAGTTGGTATGTGTAATTTTCAGGGGGTGTGAGGGTTGCAAGGGGCCTTGTCCCCCTGCAAAAATGTAAAAAAAGGAAACTTGATCTTATGGTCTCTTTGATATTTTTTTCGAGTTTCTGAGATATATATGTAGAGAGAGAGAGAGAGATAAGCATTCATGTATACCTGGATGGATGCACATATGCACGCACAGATGAGATGGATGGATGTACTCATGGACAGCACAATGATTGCATAAATGGATAGAGTATGCATGGCTGGATGCAGGTATGAATGCATGCATACATGGATGCCTAACTACATGAACGTATGAATGTATCCATGCATGCATGGATGGATGAATGGATGGCTGGAAGTATCTATGAAAGAATGGACTGACAAGAATACATGGATGGATGGATGCACCCATGCATGAATGAATTAATGTATGAGTGGATTGATGGACTGATGGAGGGATGCACAGATGGAAGGATGGATCAGTGGAGGGAATGCATCTATGAGGGTAACATGGATGCATTGATGAATGGATAACTACATGGATGCATGCACATGCATATATGGATGGACTGATGGAAGGATACATGGGCAGATGCATGCCGCAGCACATAAATACTCACATCAGCCATGTAACACAAAGTAGTGGACAGCACTTAATGTACAGGCAGCAGTGCAGAACATATCTTGTCCTAGTGTTTAATAGCTCACACAAATGAATTACACCTGTGTGATCTTTTTCTACAACAAATAGATTATACCCCAAGATGATCACAACCTCTATTTGCAAACTGTTGTTAACTACATCACTGATGTTAAACCACCTCAGCAAACCATTCTAGGTTTTACGGTGGTTCAACAAGTGACAGAGTAAGGAAGAATGATACAGGCTGCAGAAACAGCAGTGTCTTGGTTCCAGTGTTTGAGACTCCCCTCCCTCTGCAACAAATTACTGGACTTCATTACTAACCTTCCAAAACTAAAAATAAGTATGTTGCAGGCTGAAAATGTGCTCATGGACTGCTTAGTTTGAAGAGATCACCTTCAGCTCTAACCCTGCAGTTTACAACTAAACATACTGTAAGCAGTAGAAAAGTTCGATGGATACAATGTAATACAACTCATTTAGTGGATAAAGAGCAGCCCTACCAGTGGCTCCAGTACAGCTCCATCAGTGGTTCCAGTACAGCTCATCAGTGGCTCCAGTACAGCTCCATTGGTGGCTCCAGCAAAGCTCCATTGGTGGCTCCAGCAAAGCTCCATCAGTGGTTCCAGTACAGCTCCATCAGTGGCTCCTGCACACTTCCATCAGTGGCTCCAGTACAGTTAAATGGGTGGCTCCATGACTGTTCCATTGGTGGCTCCAGCACGGTTCCATTGGTGGCTCCAATACAGTTACATTGGAGGCGCCAGTACAGCTCCATTGGTGGCTTCAGCACAGCTCCATCCGTGGGTCCAGTACAGCTCCATCAGTTTCTAGGTGCAGTAGTATATTGTCTTAATTAACATTTCATAAAATTATATTTCTCTGAAGACAAGCCTTGGAAAGTTGTCTTTCATTTTTAATGACACTTCCAATTTCTTGATAAAATCCTTAGTAGTTTTAGGATGAGAAGAGACACATCTACCACAGGAATTTACTTACTTGCTTATTTCCTATGTTTGGTGACTAAGAGGTCCCACTAAGGCATATGTACTTTTACATGAGAAACTCCATGCCACACATTGAAATACAGAAGCAAACAAGATTGGATAAATGCATTCCATGGTTCAGGTTCAAACTAGCAAGCAACCAAAGGTACAGAAACAGCACAGGCACACAAGAAGAAATCTCTCAGGACCTGAACTGGTCAAAGAACTGACGCAACAGTTTTAGTAGTGCATATTAACACAGACAGTGTCATTTTTTTACCATAGTGACAATAGTTGGAATCTATAAATAAGATTCTAGGACATTGCAAATAACTACGGATGGCACAGTGTTGCAGCAGTAGAGTTGTCGCCGCACAGCAAGAGGTTCTCCGATTCGATTCTTGGCTGGGTGCCTTCTGTGTGGAGTCTGCATGTCCTCCCTGCATTCGTGTGGGTTTCCTCCGGGTGCTCCAATTTCCTCCCACATTCAAAGACATGCATCTAGAGCATTTCTCCCCAGGCCTCTGCTGAAAATTGGCTATGTTCCAAGTTGGACTTTCCCGGTTAACAACTGTTAAATAAAAAAAAAATAAATTTCTGCATTGGTACAATAGAGAGTAAAGAGCCATAAAAACTGAATGAGGTCAATTGTTGTTACAAAAACGGTTAGCAAATGATTAGAGGACAGCTAAGCAGAAGAGGTTAATACCATAATTAATAAGTCATGATTAAAAGGGGCAAGAAATGCCCAGTTGGGAATTAAAGGTAGTGTAGCATAAAGAAGATAATATGAAATCTGTTGGTGGTGAAGGACTGCTGACTTTCCACATCTGCCCATTTCCATGCCTACTGGAATATCAGCAGATCCTATTTACCTGCTTAATACCACAGCACTTAGGAACTGCTTCATATACATTGCATGAACTACTGAACTCATCACTGATTCACTCTGTCACATCAGGATGCCTGTTTCAATAAGGATGCTTACTATTAACTTAAAAGCACACATCACACCTGTCTGCTCATAAGAGTCTGCAAATTGAAGATTAAGTACACATATTCTTGGAAAGCATATACCCAAGGTCTTCAGTTTATGAGTAGCTTTACATACACACAGGTATATATATATAAGTATAAATAAAAAGTGAAAAGGAACAGCTGCTATTGACATTGGTATACAAATTACTAAAATAGGGTTTTGTCACAACTTCTTATGCAAGATCCATATCAAAGATCACTTTACATTTTTATTAAAAATAAGAAAACAGGATTCAAGCTGGAATTGTTTAAGTCATTACCATGGTTTATTAAGTTTAAACAAGAAATTAATGGTTTCACCCTTGTCAGAGCTTCATCAGATCGAGTACATGTGTATGAGAATAGTATAAAGTAGGAGAAGGAACAGAGAGATTATAAAATGTTGTCAACAAACAATGACATACACATCAGCAACGAATACAAATAACAGACTTTATTTTATTCCTACAATACAGTTGTTAACCAGCATTTAAAATGTGTTCCAACTTCCTAAACCATAGAATGTAAGCTATGTTATGTTATGATTCTAAGTTAGATCACATAGAACATAGATCCTAGTTTGTCTCCGCTATTAGTCAATGGATTTACCTCGTTAACAAAAATAACAGTATTAACTTTACAACTTGTAAAGCACCATTGTACAGCAACCCAAGAAGGACAAGCCTTCCTCAGTCAAAGTCACAGGCATATAGGCAACATAATTTAACAGATAAAAACATACCAGCAGATTGCTGGAGTTCATATTAAGAGGCTTTTCTACTGTGGATAGGAAAAAAAAGTTTATAATGTGGCGGCTGAGTATATGGCGATAAAATCACTGCAGTTTTTCCACATGTCAGTGTTAAGGTGTGCCATTCAAAAAAAGAAAAATAAAGACAGAGTCTGGCTGCACAAATATTTTTTTTTATTAAAACTCACGAGTGGCATTAGGATGAGAGAGAACATTCAAAATGGCCACATTTACACACCTTAAAAGCACCAGATAACGCATATGACATATGTCAAGACATTGTATAGCAAACCAAAACTCTGCAAGTAAGCATTTTCAGCTCCTGCTAAGCAACTGAGATATTCCTGCTAGTAAGTACATTTTATAACTTAATGTTCTGTCACCATTTAGGATTGTTCCTTCCTATCATATACTAAATAGTGTGTGTGTGTGTGTGTGTGTGTGTGTGTGTGTGTGTGTGTGTGTGTGTGTGTGTGTGTGTGTGTGTGTGTTATCCATCAGTCCTTGGCAAACATTTGTAATTTTTAATAAAACAAAATAATCTTAGATGACTTATGATGAGAGTCTTCCTGACCCCACACACCATGCACACAGTTCAGACCAGTTAGTCTTTAACTAATCTTCACTTTCAGTGTCTGTACACACAGCTGCAGAGCTGGCTGGAAGCAGAGCCATTTGGTGTGCGCACTGGCTTTGCAGAAATAAAATGTACTTATTCATTTTTATAATAACCTACAAGCATAGTAATATGTCTCACTCTTAGCACATAATAAATGGATTATTTTACATGATCATATTTCTATTATTACATTAGAAGTAAATGAGTTTGATGTTTGCTTTCGCTACAAATCCCATTGCACCAGTTTCTAGGACAGTGAGCTAATTAACCCATTCAGTGCTGAAGAGCAGGTGGCCATGAGTATTAGACTTAAAACACTAAAGGCTTAATATGGAATATGTATCCTCTGCAGCAGAATCACGTGCTAAACTGTTTCAGTAGTTATGGCTCTGTAGCACAGCCCTTAGCTTCTTCCCACTTAAAATATGGGATATGAAGAAAAGTGATTGTTGTGAGGAAACTCCACATCATGATACCCACAACCACGTGTTTCTGTAGCATGAGAAATTATAATTGTGTGTGTTTTTGCGCGTGCGTGCGTGTGTGTGTATGTATGTGTGTGTGTGTGTGTGTGTGTGTCCCTGACTGACTGATGATAGCAGAACAGCAGATGACTAACTTTACTTAAACCTTCACACAGCGAGGGTTCAAGCTTATTTTAATTAATTGATTTATTTATTTTACATTTGTTGATCGGGCTAGTCAAACTGGATATATGTCCATTTTCAGTAGAGGCCCGGGGAGAAAAGCTGCACATAAAAACAAAACAAAAACAAACAGAACATTGCAACTTCAGTTACAGTTCACTTGTTAGACAAAACACTTGTTTACATGGTAACTTAGCAATAATGATAGATAAAAAAATTAAAACAAAATAGAAAACATTTATTTATTTTTTTTTTTTTGTGGACCAAACAATAATAGAAGAAAAAAGTGTTCAGAAGACAGAGATTCCCAAATTAAAGCTGTAAATACGGCATACGAGAATAGATATTTACAAGGTAGGAGACTTAGTTAAGGCAGTAACTGATCTATAAGGCAGTAACGTGTTCGTACAGTCTTTCATGGGTACAATTAGTCTAACCTAGAAGGTAGTGCTCAAAGTGGCTGTGAAGTGAGTAGTGTTTAGTGCTATAACCTAGGATAGCAGGAAGAGAAATCTTAGTCTGGGTTACAAGGACATAGCCAATGGGTTGTAAGGTATATTTTGAGTTTCTTTTTAAATAGTTCAGTTGAAGAAAGGGATGCGAGTTCACCAGGAAGTAGGTTCCAGCTTTTTCCCACAGTGTTAGAGAAAAGGGAATCCCCTGCTTTATTGTTGGGTTTTTGTCTAGATACCAGTAGTTTATTTGCTGAGTGTAGATTTGTAAGATTTTTATATGGGCTGATTAGACTCATGAGAATAGGTGTGTTGCCTGGGTGACAAAGGGTTTTATGGGCAATAATAAGTTGGTGGAATAGAATTTGATTATGCAGTTCCAGCCAAGCCAGTTGTTTCGGATGTTGGCAGTGGTGGGTTCTAAAAGGGGAGCCAGTAGCAAATCTGGCAATGTTATTGTAGGAGATTGCCAGCTTGTTGAGGTTGCTTTTAGATAGATTAGTGTATATAGGAGAGGCATAGAAGAGAGTTGACATAAGGTTAGTGTGGGCAATAGTAGTTCTAGCTATGGGAGTAAGGAAGGGTTTAATTTTATAGAGGGAGCCTAGTTTTTTGTTAACTGTTTTTATTGTGGTGTTGATATGAGCATCATAGTTAAGGTTGTGATCAATAGTTACTCCTAAGAGTTTGGTGGTAGTGTCAGGAGATATGACTGTGCCATTATTAGATTTGATGATGAAGTCAATTGGGGTGGACATTTGTGTGGGAGTAAAGAGCAATAGTTTAGTCTTTTTCAGGTTAAGGAGAAGACAACGCTACAAAAAACATTCTTCTACTAACTCAAAGACATTTTGGGTGAGGGACTGCAGTTCAGATGGACCAGTAGCGGAGTAAATTAATGTGGAGTCATCTGCATATTGTATGCATGTAGCTTGGGGGATATTTATAGTTAAATCATTAATAAAAATGGAGAATAGAAGAGGACCCAATATAGAACCTTGTGGTACACAAAGGGTGAAAGGAAGGTGGATGGAAAGACTGTTATCCCAAAACACTGCCTGTTGCCTGTTATCTAAGTAGGACTTGAACCACTGTAGTGCTTGAGTATCAAGTGAGAGGGACTTAAGAATATTTAACAGTAGCTGATGGTTGACCATATCAAATGCTTTTGAGAGATCAATAAAGATTGCAGAGGACAGGTTGTTATTACGTTTTTTGTTAATGTGGTCAGAAAATGACAGGAGGGCAGGGTGGTACTATGGAAAGGTCTAAAGCCATAGTGAGAGTTGTGTCAAGCTCATTAAAACATTCACACAGAGAGGGTTCAAGCTCATTAAAACCTTCACACAGGGAGGGGTCAAACTCATTAGACTTGACCTCTTGTTCATGCTGCACCCGGTGGGACTAAAGTAACTTTGCAAACCATAGCTTATGTATTTAAATTCATTCATCAAGTCTGAAATGTCACAAAAGTTACAGCTTAAAAAGCCTACCACAAAAAAGATAAGCATGCAGTAGAAAACTGGCTTATTGTTTTTTTTTTCTGTGTCTGGGCATCTCTTATTTGAAACCTGTTGTGAACTTCATAACTAATGATCCAGAAAAATATGAAAAGAAATATGTGCAATTGGTATTTTGTTTCCTAATGGGTTCAAGATTAAACCTAATGAAAAGAGGTGTGCTGTATATGAGCGAAGATGAAAGGAGGTTGGAGTTACTAAATCCATTACGGGGGGGGGAGAAAGGCAATGATAATTTAATTGTTAGAATGTTTAAATATAAGTACAAGCATTCTGGGAGATGATGAGAAGAAAAAGAGAAAAAAAGATATGTAAATGAAGAAATTAAAAGTTATCAAGAAAAAAATACTAACATGGAAACATACATTGATGATATAAAGAAAGATAGAAGGATGTGGTATAATAATGTGAGGAAACAATACTATTTTGTAAATCCATGGGAAGATTTCTCAGAAGTGATTAAAGCTGTTAAGGTATTGAAGAAAGTGGTGTGCCAAGACAACAGAGTCTGGATTTCCCATGGAGACTGATAATAAGCAGGTTACCAGTAAAGGGGAATATGCCATATAAAAAGAAAGTGGAAAGAGTGCGTTTATTCTGTAGGGAGGAAGAGAAAACAGAGTGGGGAAATCCTGGAAAAACTTGTGTCAATAAATGTAAACTCGTACTGAAATTCTGTAGAAGAGACATATACTCCATGATTTGCGATTTCCAAAGTCCAGCTTATTAGCATTAGATCTGTGTATCCCTTCTCTGACATTCCCCTTTTTAAACTCTTGATATGTCCATATTTATCTGATTTCTAAATGTCTCATGTCAATTGTATTTAACAGGATTACTGTCCCCAAGTATCTGATTTTTCTTCTGTCTCTGACTGCACTACTGTTTAAACTTGACTGACAGTTTGGTGCAGAGGTTTAAGATTATTTGCAGACAAACCTTGACCTAGACATTGCATTAATCTTGTGTTTGACTTAGACAAAACACTAGTTGTGTGATTGAGTTAGTGCACTAGTCCTGGGTTTGATTCCTGCTATCTCCTCCTGCTTACTATGACTGTAAACAAGTCACTAAACCAAGCATTGTCCCCGGCTCAATACAAAAAGGCTATTTGTGCCCAGTTGGCTTATCCAATTAACTTTTTTTTCAAGAACACATGACTTCAAGAGACTCCCTCTGTGTCTCTGTCTCCCTGTCTCTGTCTCTATGTCCTTGTGTCTCTGTCTCTCCAGCCTTCTGTCTCTCTCTCTCTCTCTGAAGCTATTGCAACCTATCAGCTCTCAAAGTCTGTTTTTGTGACACTTGTTGTTTATCTGTCACTTGGAACTTTCATTTTCACATATTTGTCTGATGCAGATGTGATTTATTTAATATATCTTTAAATCTTTTACACAAACAACACAGGTTTATTTACAATCTGCTTTAATTTTAGGCTGCAGACCTTTTTTTGCTTTTCTTTCAACCTATAAATTTGGCAGTATTCTGCAATTTCATTACTGTAGCAATTTGTAACTTTTTTGGTTTCTTTCCATCATTTTATTTAATGTGCATTGATTTCCAGCAATAATAATGTAGATTAAGTAAATGATTTTCTATTCTACATTGTGTCCATTAGATGTCATGGGCTGGTATAATGGTTAAGGTGTTTACTTCACAGATGCAAAGTACAACGTTTGATTCATACTATTGGATATAGTGGCCTAATGGATAAAGCATCGGTTTTCTGAGCCAGGGATTCTGGATCCAGGTCCCATCTTTTGTGACATAATCTTAATAGAAGTAGAGTTTTTTGGGGGGGTGGTGTTGTCATGATAGTTAGGACTTTACCTCACAAATCCAAAGTACTGGGTTTGACTCCATCCTCTGGTTACTGGCTAAACTTGTAATAGTCTAAAGACTGATAACCTAGTACTTACACAGAAAGCTATGAATAACTGAGCTGATAAGATATTAGGTCCCTGTAACAGAGCATTCTTATATTACAAAAATGTAAGATGATAATCCTCATAGCTTCTACTACTCCAATTAGTCATGAGATTTTTTACAGCCTAGATAGCTTGCTACAAGCTCCCAGTAGACCACAGACCGTGTGGACTGACTGCTGAATTTCTAGTCATGCACGTATCTTCTGAGTGCCTTACCTTTGCACTGTGAACCATTGTCAGGTACAGCGACATCAAGTATTCAATGTCCCCGAAATATAAACTTTAATGCATACATTACATACATACATGGAATGATAGTACAAAAGCATAACAAACACAGTTTATTTGAAATAAACCTAATTTTCCCCTGGTCTGTTTCATAGACAAAGAAGCTGTTCATTCCGAGTTGATCATGGAGTACAGTAGTTAACATCTTTCTGGATTGTTGCTGTCTTATGAATGGCAGGTGGCACAATTCTGTACTTTAGGTTCTGTGTGAGTTAGTATTCTTGGCTAATACACACATGTCCTGCTGTGTATTCGCATTTAATATTTCCAGATGTAATTCATAGTCATGTACCTCAGCATGTGTTTGTATTTTCAGTTGACTGGAAACAACTATTTTGTTAGCTTTGAGCATTAAGCCTTGGACACAGTTTGTTTCTTCACTGGAAGAAAGATAAGACCAAACTTTTCCTTTCTAATGACTTTTGCACATGTAAACCTTTCATTGTAACAAATGCATTTCTAAGTAAGTGTCAGTATATTTTTGAAATTTCTTTACTTTTCTTCTATCACTGGTAAGTGTCTCATCACCCAAAATATTTATTTTTTTCTTTTAGCAGATGTTTATTCTTCTGTACTAGATATACTGTGCATAACATATCTTCTCTATAGACTTCTATGACTTCAGATCATCCTTCTGTAAACTGAGCCATAGCCTCTGCAGTCTCAGGTGTCTTATACAAAGACTTTCTGGTTCTACTTTGCAACAGCTTCTGGCCTGTTTGCACTGGACTTCTTTATAGTAGAAATACTCATGGAATTCATTCACTGCTGCTAATATTTCCTTCCTAGAATGTAATTTTTCCATTTTTAGATGCTCTTGTCAAATTGGAAAAGATTCCAGCCACTGTATCACCTCCTGTCATGCTGTTCTTGTGTCTGATGCTACACTAACAGGTAATCACCTATGTTTACAGCACATTCCAAGACTTCAACTACTTGTGCACAAGCTCTTTGGAATACATCTAATGTTGATGAAATATCAAAAATAAGTCTATCATACTGTTCTAATGGTATATTAAACTTACTCAGCATGAAGCTTAGTTTATCTAGTGTCATCTGTCACAATTTCGGGTTTACATCTAGCAGTGAAACAAACTTAGCCCTACCATTTTTGAGACCACATCTTCAAGTGAAAGCCATGAATAACATTCCTTTTAATCACTTTATTTAGATGTTGCAGACCAGTATATATGAGATTTTTGTTTTGATTTACATTCATTCTGTTGTCTCTAATTATTTTAATGACTCCAAAGCTTTCTAGTCACTTTAGTTCCTAATCTGATTTAGTCCTGACAGATATATTGGTTCTATCTCTCTGGAACATTTATCAGTAGAACTGTATTAGATATTATTTTATGAGATATTCTCCTGAAAAACATTTCAAGCCTATATCAGCATAGTGATACATTCCATCATTGCTATGGATCTGCACAGCATCTTAGATATCTCTTTAACTCTATAACTGTTCGGCTTTACTCAGTGAATTTATTTTACCATTGCTAGGATCCCACAAGTCAATTGGTTCAATATATTAAGATAAAAATTTTGTAATTTGGAAAAAAAGAATCTTGTATTTCTGTACTTGTGCCAGCAATGGTTGACCCAGTGGTGCCTTCAGATGACTATAATACCTTCTAAAAGTTTATTCAAGATATTATAGTCTACATCTTTATCTAGTTTATTCTCAAGATTTTGAAATTGATACTTGCCATTTTTTTCTGATAATCATTGAGACAATGAAACAAATTTTACTTGATACCTTAGAGGCATTTTGAATTTTATCTGTATCAATGTTTGCCATCTAAATACTACTAAAAAGACAGCAGATTTTCATATTTCTGTTCATTAACATGCAAATAATTTTTAGCACTCTTATGTTTGCTTTCATACATCTCAGTAACATGTTCTTTTTAGCACAGAATTTAGAACATCTATTAAATCCTTACCAGCCTCAGTAAGAAGCTGAGATCCCTCATAAAATCCTCCAATGCTAGTTACGAAAATAAAATAGCCAAAGATACTAAGGACAACCACAAGGCATTCTATAGTTATGTCAAGAATCTAAATGGTGATGCTCAGATCTGTTCTGAGCTACAACAGAATGGCATTAAATATACTCATCCCAAGGATATTGCCAATATCCTGGCAGATCGATTTAGTGCCAACTTCAATCCCCTCTCACCCCCTACAGGGCCCATCTCAATACCAAAAGATTGCCAAATTCTGATAATCATGGCCACACAGGTAGAAACCGCACTCTCCAAAGCTAAGAATACAGCATCCATGGGACGAGATGACATCCCAGGCTGTGTACTACATGAACTACAAAATGAACTGGCACCTCACATAAGTGTCATGTTTAATCACAGCCTCGCCTCAGGCTTCGTGCCCAATCAGTGGTGCACAGCTACAGTTATTCCACTCCACAAGGGGGATCCACCTTGGATCCCAGGAACTATCGTCCTATCAGTCTGATGAGCCTGATCTGCAAAGCCATGGAATGCATTATCATGGAACTTATAAACAAAGACATTGGCCACCTTCAAACATTGGACCCCACCCAGTTTGGTTTTGTGAAGGGCTGATCTTGTCTCCTCAACCTGACCGACTTCTTTGAATCAGTCTCCAGAGCCGTGGATGAGGGTAAGGCGGTCCATATAGCCTATCTGGACCTCGCCAAGGCCTTTGACACCATCCCCTACTCTGAAATCATAGATAAGCTTACTAAGCTGGGCATAAATCCCTACGTCACTCTATGGGATGCCAACTGGCTTACTGACAGAACCACACTGTAAAAATAGCCAACTCCAAATCCAGTTCCAAACAAGTGACAAGTGGAGTACCTCAGGGTTCAGTCCTGGGACCGCTCTTGTTTGGCATCTACTTCTCTGAAGTACAGGCCAACATAAAGGGACTCTGGCTAACAAAGTTCGCAGATGACTGCAAACTGGGAGCCATTATCAAATCCCCAAATGATGTGGATATTCTACAAAAGGGCCTTACAGAGACAGATGCTTGGTGCCAGAGCCATGGGCTCAAGCTCAATGTCAAGAAATGTATATTCATCCCCTTTGGGAAAAACATGCACCCATGAATTACCACATAAGCTGCAGTACACTAAACATCGAAAGTGTGATAAGGGACTTAGGGACACAGTTTAGGGACACAGTTGGACAGTGGTCTCACCTTCAATAACCACATAGCCACAGCAGTCAGGAAATCCTTCTATGTGGCACACCTCATCACTAAGGGCTTTTCATCCAGAAAAAAGGAGGTCATTGTCCCACTGTACTCATCCCTCATTAGACCCATTATAGAGTACAATGCCCCATTTGGTATGTACCTCACAAGACATCGGCAACAGTTGGAAAGGCCACAGAAATACCTTACTAAAAGAATCACAGGCCTAAAGCAGATGCCCTATGCAGAACATCTAAAAAAAACTCAAGCTATACTCTGTTGCATATCGTCTACTCAGAGGCGATCTCTGCGTAACATACAAGGCCATGTCAAACCCAGAACTGCTGGACATGCTACACTTAAAGAAATCCCAATCCCTCAGAGCCACATGCTCCAGGGATCTAAACCTGGTCATCACAATGAACAAAATATGCTGGAAGGATAAGTTCCTGTCCCAGAGACTTCCCATACCCTGGAACAGACTGTCCATACATATCCAGCAGAGTGCCTCTCTGGCCCTCTTCAAAAGAAACCTTGATGATTGGATGGGAGACAGGAAATTCACCCTAGGGATTATGTCAGTCACCCTGCTAAGCAGGCGACCAGGGAAGTAAATATTCGGGAAAGAAATAGCTGGGAAATTGTTATGGCTAGGCTTGTATAGGCCCTAGGGCTGATAGCTTAGTACCTATGAACCTAAATGTCAGACAGGGTTTCCTCTTATGCTTACAGAGCACCTGTTATACGAGACTTCAATTGCACAAGAATTTCCCTGGACCTCAGAGGTGTTGCAGTACATTTTCACATCACTTTCTTGTTTGATAGACATTACTTTTGTAACACATCCTGATTTTACTGCTCATTTTTGTCTGTTTATTTGACTTATTTTATTTTATATAGTGCCCTTCCCACAGTTCATTATTATTCTGATGTTCTAGCAATGCCAGTTGTTCTGAATACATTCATTGATTTCGATAGGGTTAGGTCTGTTTCTCTTTTAGCCTGCCCATTATTTTTTTATCAATCACACCACAAGTGTTTCCATCTCTTAACAGTGAATTATACACCTTACAAAGTTCATAGTCTTTAGCTCTCATCTTCACTTCATCTATAGTCTCTTTATGATGTGCTCTGGTAAAGAACAAGTGCCACACCCTTATGACTTTTTCTCTCAGTGCTGCCATGTTATTTTCTACCTCTTCAAAAAAGCAAAAGACTTAAATATGTACAAAGATTTATGTCCTAGCAGCCTGCAGACATGTAATAAAGTAACTTTTCAGCTTTCCTGAAAAATCCTCTAGCGCAGAGGAATATACTGAAGCTCTGGATCTAAGGTTTCCACTCAGAAAGACAATTCCAGGGTATTGTACTTGAAGCATGTTTTCTTCAGAACTGTACGACTGAAGAGGAAGTAACTGAAACAGACACATTGGTGGTACAACTTCAGTAAGTATCCACTCAAACTGACAGTCTTTAAGAAGGAAATGCTCATCACAAACCATTCAGCTGCCTGCAGCCATTTCATTAGCATTTATAACTACATAGACCTACAGAGGAAGCAAAGTACCGTCACAAAGCTGACAAGAGGAAGGAAAATATATGGAGCAAATATAATAATGCTAAGAAAATTAGAACACAGAGAACTGAAAAAAGGTAGACAGTGTCAAACACCAGTGAAGAGACTCAGTACCTAGAACCATGTATCATATCAAAAAATATATGTGGTGTTAAAAGATAAAAAAACAGAGAAAGGAAACTAGAAAATAGAGACAAAAAATGACTGTAGGGAAAGCGATTATAAAGATATGTGGCTGACATTTCTTCGAATGGTATAGAGATAGGGAGGAGTGCTAATATAGATTTTAAAAACGCAAAATGAAAATCTCCAAAAAGTCATACTTTTATAGCTAATCACCAAAGAATGTTCCAGGCTCCACAGCAAATATGATGCTTATTGAAATTAAGCACTTTCATCTCAAATAATATGAGACTTCCTCAAAATATTATAACATATAGTGACTCAAATTTAAATACTCTCATATCATGGGAATTATATGCAACTACATCAACAATTTCCTATACTTTCATAAATGATAAAATTTCTAAAAGGTTAATCAAATTAGTATATTAACAACACACTTTAAAAATCTTACTATATTAAAATAAATTAGCATGCCTCCTAACATTCCATAGCTTATAATCTTAAGACACTCTGAACTAAATGGTATTATTTAAACTAGGTATTTTATCAGCCTGCACTCTTATCTGCTACACTAATTCAAGATAATCAATCACATGTCATGGTGGTTCACCCCATGTTTTTTTTTTTACTTTTTCAAGCTTCCAAAAGGCAAAACAATTATCAAAAACTTGTACAAAAGCTTAACCAGAACATTAACGGTGTTCCCTTTTCTAATGCCGTACATGTATTCATATATATATATATATGTTCTTGGAGAGTTTTCTTCCCCGCATAAAATGCCTGACATTTTTAACACACACACATTATATATATATATATATATATATATATATATATATATATATATATATATATATATATATATATATATATATATATATATATATATACATGTATATACATATATACACACATATATATATATATATATATATATATATACATATATATATATATATATAGGTTCACACACACACACACACACAGAATCTTCTGTAGTACAATCAACATAGGTTTATAACAAGGCTATTGCCATAAGGCACTATTTCATTAAATTCATTTTCCAAAACATAAGAACATTATTTGCATACCTTATATGAAAAATACTGTGCCCATTAGTTTGTTGTGCCTCTGTCCAGCAGTGACCCAGAGATGATTCCCGGGTAAACCTACGATCTCCCATCCACAGGTCTAGATTTCTCTTGAACAGAGTCAGCGAGGTGCTCTGCCTCACATGGACCGGATTTTATTCCACAGCATAGGGAGTCTCTGAGTGATAAATCTATCCCTCCAGCACGTCCTATTTATATCCGTGCTAAGGTTTAAGTCGCTTGCTCTAGTGGTTTTGGTGGATTTGGATTTTTGAGGTGGAGCATGTCCATTAATTCCGGGTTGGACATGGCCTTGTATGTCAGGCACATGTCACCTCTGAGCAGGCGGTATGCGACTGAATAGAGCTGGAGTTTCTTCAATCTGGCAGCATATGACAGATTTTGGAGTCCCTTTATCCTTTTGGTGAGGAACTTTGGGGTCTCTCCAATTGCTGCAGATGTCGGGTGAGATACATCCCGAATGGGGCATTGTACTCGATCATTGGTCTGATAAGTGAAGAGTACAGGGGAACAATGACCTCACTAGATCTGGATGTGAATCCCTTCATGATCAGGTGGGCAATGTAGAAGGTCTTTCTAACCACTTTAGCAATGTGAGTGTCAAAGAAAGGCCACTGTCAACCTGGGTCCCCAGGTCCCTGATAACCTCTTCTGTGCTTAGTGGATTGCCACCTATATGGTAGCTTGGGGTTACCTTGTTTTTCCCGAAGGGTATGACTATACATTTTTGGCGTTTAACTTCAGGCCATGGCTCTGGCACCAGCTATCTGTTTCCGTGAGTCCCTTCTGAAGGATATCAGTGTCCGATGCACTTTCCACTATGGCCCAGTTTGCAGTCATCTGCAAACTTTGTCAATAAAGTCCTCCCATGTTGGCCTGTACTTCTGAGAAGTAGATGCCAAACAATAGGGGCCAAGGACCGAGCCCTGTGGGACACCACTTGTGACCGGCTTGGAGTCTGACACAGCGCCAGCAACTCTAACCCTGTGGGTTCTGTCCTTAAGCCAGTTTGCAACCCATCTTGTGACATATGGGTTTACATTTAAGCTGGTAAGTTTTTCTACAATACCGAGTGGGGTATTGTGTCGAAAGCCTTTGCAAGGTCAAGGTAGGCTGTATGGACTGCCTTTCCCTCATCAATGGCCTTGGTGACTATTTGAAGAAGTCGACCAAGTTCAAAAGGCATGATCTTCCCTTGACAAAGCCAAACTGGGTCGGGTCCAATGTCTGCACGTCCCTATATCTTTGTTTATGAGCTCCATTATGATCCTCTCCATAGCTTTGCAGACTAGACTTGTTAAGCTTATGGGCGGTAATTACCAGGGTCCGTGGAGGCCACCTTTGTGGAGTGGGACCACAGTTGCCGTCGCCACTCCTTGGGCACGTATCCTGTGGTAAGGCTGAGATTAAACAGCTGCCTTATGTGCGGGTTTAATTCCTCATTTAGCTCGTGTAGCACACAGCCGGGGACACCATCCGGTCCCATTGATGCTGTGTTTTTAGCTTTAGAGTGGGCAGCTTTCACCTGCGCATTTGAGATGTCCGGGAGGCTACACTCGGCTGGGATAGTTATCTCTCCTTTAGGGAGAGGGTGAAGTTTGCACTGAACCTGTCTGCCAGTATGTTGGCAATGTCTGTGGGTTCAGTGATTTTTGTATCATTTTGGACTAATTCTGAGCATATCTGTGAGTTTCCACCCAGGTTCCTAACATAGCTGAAAAGGCCTTGTGATTGTCCTTTGAATCCATGGCAATTTTTCTCTCAAAATTGGCCTTAGTTGATTTTATGAGTGCTCGTAATTTTTACTAATAATGATCAGGGTGACTTCCCTTTTATGGATTTTGTTCTATCATGTAATAGCTTTCTCCTCTTATTGTAAAGTTTGTTAATGGCTGGGGTCCACCAGACTGGACGTTTGCCCTTTGTGGAAAGAGTCTTGGTTTTATTTGGGATTGCCTGATCCATGCAGTCCTGGAGGTGTTCATAGAAGGCATTTGTAAGGGCTTCCGCAGCTTGGGTTGTGGTTTCCTCTGACTCAGGGGCCTTGAAGGATACCACACCAGTCTTGAGTAGTGTGAAGTTTGCTTTAGAGAAGTTTTTCACTATGGTCTTTTTTGTTATACACACACACATATATATATATATATATATATATATATATATATATATATATATATATATATATATATATATACATACACACACACACACACACACACACACACACACACACAGAATCTTCTGTAGTACAATCAACATAACTTCTAGAAAACAAATTGCCATAATTCACTATTTCATTAAATTCATTTTCCAAAACATAAGAACATTATTTGCATATATAGCATGTAAACATACCCTTTTTATTTCTATTAATAGATTTTTTCACATTCCCATCATCCTTTTCTAAAACAACTCATTTAACATTCATATGTTTTAAATAGCTAAAATACAGCTTTTCTCCCAAGTTCTTATATACAGTGTCTTTATTGCTTACAATATCCCATGTATTGAAAATAATTTGTTTCATATCATCTCAGCCAAAATTCTATGTTAAAACCATACATTTCTCAAAGTCCCCACGACTAGTTTTAAGCTTTTATTCTTATTAAATTGTACTTTACCTCTTCCTAATAATGGATAAAATATTTTCTTCCCTTTTTATTATAACTTCTATAGCTATTTCTTCCAACAGTTTTGTCAGATATCCCCTACTAACTAACTATTTCCTTAAGTTTTATAATTTTCAATTTAAAAACGTCATCTTTTGAAACCATTCAAGCTATACAAACTGTTTGTCCCTCTATAACAGCTTTTTTCTGAGCAAAAGGGTGTCAATCGGTATAATATAAAAAGCAATTTGAATATGTTGACCTACCATAACTACTAGAACAGACGTTTTTAATAAATGACACCTATAGTGATGTCAGCATCCAAAAAACAAAGCCTGTCTTTTGAAGCCTGATGTGTAAATTGCAGAAAGGTAGTAGTATTAAAAATACAGCCAAGAAACTCATCCAACCTATTCAAAGTATCGATCTATAAAATAAATACATTATCCAAAAACCTGCCGTAACATTTGCAGCAGGTCACAAACTCAGAATACAATATCATTTTTTTCAGCAAGTCATTACTACATTAACAAAAACAGGGGTACATGCCTCTCGCATTGCTACAGCTATCTTGGTGAAAATACTCTGCATCAAAATATATATATAATTATTGTCCAAAACCACCCCAATTAAATTAAATAAAATATGAATATTACTATTAGAGAGTTCTTTTAAATATGATAATGCCTCTCTAAACCACTGAAGTCCTAAATCATGTGGTATAACAAAAAAAAGAGTCTTGACATCAGTAGTCAAACATTATTTCTTCATGATATAAATTATTTGTAAGCCTACATAAAAACATGCCAAGAATCTTAACATTTGTGGAAAATGCCCACACTTTTAACTTTTATCAATAAATGTCGCAATGGGGTAACATTTTGATCACCCTGCATTCACAGTAGGTCTCACAGCTCGGTTATTTATACATTTATGTAACTTGGAACTTTGTCTTATTCAACTTTTATATACTGATATTATTTGCTGGGTATCTGTTCCTGCATAAACATACCATGCAGTATCATATCAGTCTTGGAATAGGCAATATTGACCTAACTGTTTGATACCTCAGACTATGTCTCATTGTGAAGTATTAACAATGAAAATGATCAAAATCATGTTAGTTTCAAAACCCTACATAACAAAACCCTCCGTAACAAAACCCTCCGTAACAAAACCCTCCGTAACAAAACCCACGTAACAAAACACTATGTAACAAAACCCTCCGTAACAAAACCCTACTTAACAAAATCCTACGTAACAAAACCCTACGTAACAAAACCCACGTAACAAAACACTCCGTAACAAAACACTCCGTAACAAAACACTCCGTAACAAAACACTCCGTAACAAAACACTAGGCAGGATTCACGAAGGCTTGCACGGAGCACTCCGTAACAAAACACTAGGCAGGATTCACGAAGGCTTGCACGGAGTCTAAGAGTAGTGTAAGACTCCATGCAGCCCTCACGATCCAGGAACAGCCCAAAATTCCGTGCAAGAGACCAGCTAAAACGTCTCTTACATGGAGTGGGCGTGGATATGCTAATCACCTCACTTGCAGCCGAAAGGCATGCAAATGACGTAGATTACCGATCCAGGAAGCCCAAAGCAGCCCGTGTAAGAGCCGTTTTAGCTGCAGAAATGTGCTCAGTTGACAACTGAGTACGTTTCTGCAAATAACACAAACAATGGAGCCATGTCAGCTCCAAATAAAGGGTGCATATGTGTCAGGCAGCATGCCAATGGCCAAATATGTGGCCATTGGCAAGGTACCCCGATGCAAATATGATAAATAAATGGGCTGCGCTATATAAAACATAAAAATGAAGGTTATAAACCCACAAATGTGGGTTTTATGCAATACATGGATTTACAATGCAGGGACCAGCAGACCAAAAACAACATGGCCACCGTTTAGTGATTGCTAAGGGGGGGAAGCTGAGTCTAAGACATGCAACTAAGCATTATAGGTTCATAGGTTTGTACTAGGCTATCTGCCCTAGGGCATTTATAAGCCTAGCCAGAGTATGTGTGGCTTTCACCACCCCTTAGGATGAGAATACTGCGCCCTTTTAGGGTTTAGTTTACTGTGCCTCTGTCTAGTAGTGACACAGAGATGACCCCCGGGGTAAACCTACGATCTCCCATCCATTCGTCAAGATTTCTCTTGAATAGAGTTAGTGAGGGGCTCTGCCTAACATGGATTGGGATTCTGTTCCAGAGTGTAGGGAGCCTCTGGGTTATGAATCTGTCCCTCCAGCATGTCCTATTTATTTCTGTGTTGAGGTTTAAGTCTCTTGCTCGTGGCTCTGATGGATTTGGATTTTCTGAGGTGGAGCATGTCCATTAATTCCAGATTGGACATGGCCTTGTCAGGCACAGATCACCTCTGAGTAGGCGGTATGCGACTGAATAGAGCTGGAGTTTTTCAGTCGGGCAGCATATGACATATGTTTAAGACCCTTTATCCTCTTGGTGAGGAACTTTTGGGGTCTTTCCAACTGCTGCAGGTGTCGGGTAAGATACATCCCAAATGGGGCATTGTACTCAATCGTTGGCCTGATAAGAGAAGAGTACAGGGGCACAATGACCTCTCTTGATCTAGATGTGAAACCCTTCATGATAAGGTGGGCAATATAGAAGGTCTTCCTAACCACTTTGGCAATGTGAGTGTCAAATGAGAGGTTACTGTCAACCTGGGTCCCTAGGTCCCTGATTACCTCTTCCGTACTTAATGGATTACCACCTATGTGGTAATTTGTGGGTACCTTGTTTTTCCCAAAGGGTATGACTATATATTTTTTGGCATTCAGCTTAAGGCCATGGCTCTGGCACCAATTATCCATTTCTGTGAGGCCTCTCTGAAGGATGTTTGTGTCCGCTGGAGTATCAATTATGGCGCCCAGTTTGCAGTCATCTGCGAACTTTGTCAGCCACAATCCTCCTATGTTTGCCTGTACCTCGGAAAAATAAATGCCGAACAAGAGGGGTCCCAGGACTGAGCCCTGTGGGACACCGCTTGTGACTGGCTTAGAGTCTGACATAGCTCCAGCAACTCTGACTCTGTGGGTTCTGTCCTTGAGCCAGTTTGCAACCCATCTTGTGACATATGGGTTTACATTTAAGCTGGTGAGTTTGTCTATGATGCCCGAGTGGCATTAGTAGGCAATCTGATGTAAATGAGTGTTAGGATACTGAATTCCACTGTCACATAGCAAATGAGCACATTCTGAGTAGTGTAAGAGATACATAAGGGGGAGGAATAGAGTAGGAGATAGGTGACATCACAGAGGGGAATGGCAGAAAGAAATGCAGTTCATTGGAGGTCAGTGTTACATGACAGATGTCATCATAGAAAGAGGAGTGCCACAAGATAAGCATGGGATAGTCAAGAAATGGAAGGTGTACACTGTTGCTTACACCAAAGTTTCTTGCTGTGCATGCATGCGCACGTGTGCGTGCCATGAGGCGCGAGTAGGGCAGTGTGTGAGCGTGTAAGGCAGACTGAGCATGTGGGAGCCTGTTGGCAGACTTGTAAGACTGTTTGTGCTGGTGTGCGTGCATTTTAACCCGAATAAGATGATTCTAAACCGTGTAAGCATGTGTGCGCGCGTGTAAGCCACTATGAGCGTGTTTCTGCTGGTATGCGCGTTGCTCCCCCCTGAGGAAACAGAAAGGAAACAGGAAGCAACAGAATTAGTAGGAAGCTAGCAGGGAATACTGCTGGAGCTAGCAGGTGAAAACAATTAGAAGCAGGCAATTCCACAGGCAGAATAGTAGCCCAGCCAAGCACTTAAAACTCTGCAAACAGCAGTACAGGATGTTTCTCTCAAGAGACACTGCAAGACAGGAGTAAGCTATTAGAAGTGAAAACTGAAAAAGCTGAACTCAGAGCAGAAATGCTAGGGGCTGCCATAACTGTCATAAGGAGACATAGGCTACTTACTGAGGGTGGTGACAATGCAAATGGTGCCAGACAACCCACAGTGAGGAGACGGAGAAGAGTGTACAGGCCCAGGGTCACCTACCATGGGTTACATGAGCTGGAGATAGTGGAGCGCTATAGAGTGGACAGAGACCTCCTGCAGCAAATTGTTGAGCTGTACAGGCCACGCCTCACACACAGAGCCAACAGAGGGGAACCCATCCCAGTGGAAGCCAAGGTATGTGTTGGCCTAAGAATACTAGCAACAGGTACCTTCCAGAGACCAACTGGTGATATGATGGGAATATCACAGGCATCAGCCTCCAGGGTACTGCACCAGTTCCTGGATGCCATGTCAGCACATGTCGGTGATCATGTATATTTCCCCAATGCCCGTGAGGTATTGGCCAGCAATATGCGTCTCTTCCAGCAAATAGTGGAATACCCTGAGGTAGTGGGTGCAATAGACTGCACGCACACGCATCAAAGCACCAGCCGGTGGCGGGTAGGGCCTACATTAACCGGCAAGGGCTTCCCTCCATCAACTGCCAGGTCATGTGTGATGCCCAGGGCATAATAATGAATGTGTGTGCTGGCTGCCCTGGGAGCTACCATGATTCCCATATCTGGCATTTGACGCAGCTGTACCAAACATTTGCCAATGGGGACATCCCACATGGACACCTAGTGGGGGATGCAGGTTATGCACTGGAGCCGTGGCTGATGACACCCATTAGAAACGCACACACACCTGAACAGGAACGCCATAATGAGGCACACGCACAAACACGTAATGTAATAGAGCATATGTTTGGGCTGCTCAAGTCACGGTTCCGGTGTCTGGACACATCTGGTGGAGCCTTGCAGTACTCACCAACTACATGTACCCAAATTGTCATGGTATGTGCTATGCTACATAATATGATCTTGCAAAAACAGCTGCAGCAGGACCAGCATAGGGCCGGGCCAAACAGCCCCCCACCATTGCCAAGGCCATCACAGGCAGAGCGCGACTCGGAGGAGGAACAACCTGAGCCTGCCCCAGTAGGCAGAAGGAGGCATGCCCAGTATGCCCTGGCCT
Source organism: Protopterus annectens (assembly GCF_019279795.1). Lineage (NCBI taxonomy): Eukaryota > Metazoa > Chordata > Ceratodontiformes > Protopteridae > Protopterus > Protopterus annectens. The sequence goes on along the minus strand of NC_056745.1, from coordinate 6,615,340 downwards.
TGGCAAAGACGCAACGCATAGCACATACACTGGCTCAGTAGGAACCCTGGGAATGATGCCCCTCTCTGACTCACTCATATAATAACAGGGATGCCTAAAATGACATAACTTGCTCTCAAACATGTACAGGGAGTGTAGTATGTGCATCTGACAGAGGCAGCCCTGCAGCACCACCTGAGGCATGAATGCCATGTGTTAAGCAATGTAACACCATGTAGTATATGCACACTTTATGACCCTGACTAACATCCTACCCTCACCAAGCATGATGCCACAATATGACGATGAGATGATCAATTGCAATAATTGGCTGAAGTATTGCAGTTAGTCAAAGGGGATCCAATGTGTGCCAGCCTGGGATGACATGCTGAGCATGACATGATGCTCCACCTGCTAGGGGTGGCATGCACCTATCAGTCCAGGCCTTATGGATACTGGCAAAGGCTGTTGTTACCCACAGCGTGCCCTGAATAGGTAAGGCTCAAAACACAAACCCACCTCCATAGGTATCACAAGGGATAAGAACCTAGATGTAATGCTACACAATGCCAGAAGTCTAAACAGCAAGATGCATGCAGTCTAAACTCCCCCAGTATGGAGAATGTTGATATCTGTCCTGTAACAGAAAACTGGGTCAAGGCACACAGCAGCACCCTAACACTACCAGGTTACACCTCATACTGTGCTGTACAGCCTCAAAACATTTAACAAGCTACAAAGGGAGGGTGACTAGCAATAATTGTCAAGGATAACCACACCCCCATGTTGGTACCACAACAAGAAGCAGCACGAACTAGCCATGGTCAAGTAACAGTGGCTAAAAATGCTTCCCAGTTTATAGCCTGCTACAGACAACCGTCCTAACACCAGGAACTGCACTTGATCTATTTTGGAATACATGAATATATCAAGCCCTCCAAACCACATTATATTGGGTGACTGAAAATACCCAAACATAGACTGGGAGCATTATACTAGCTCCAACACTGTAGGACAAAAGTTCCTAGAATCCATAAACCAAAATGCCCAGGAACAACGTACCACTCCCACAAGAGGGGTAAGTATACTGGATGTGATAATCAGCAAAATGGGTACTGGATGTCAAGATGAGAAGTGTATCCCTCACTGGTAAGACCAGACCATAGAGTAATCACACCGGATATACACATCCTGACCACAGTGAAAAACATGTGTAAAGCAAAAGCTGCACTCCTCCAAACTGATGTGGAATCCATTAAAGGCCCTGTGCAGGTGCAAAATATGGGCCACACTTCAGAACCTGTTATACAGGCATTCCATGAACACTGCCAGGAATGTTTGGATTATACAATCCCAAATAAAACCAAGACACAATGCCATACACGCAGGCATCTGGCATGGTGGACTCCAGCCATTACCAAACCATGCAAGAGAATGAGGAAGCTACTACACGATAGAGCAAACATAAAAAGGGAAGTAATCACTGATGAGTAGTATGGCAATAAAATATGTCCACACATACAATCCACTAAGGCCAGCTACAACAAGTTGAATCTGTGAATCTTGAGGCAATGTTACACCTGCCCCAAGTACACAGACAACCCTCAACTCCCCCCAAGAAATGCAAATATATGTGAGAGATGCAACCATTTATCCAAACCGGAGGCTGAGCTCCCTCAACTCAGTACTGTCAAAACTAGTCAGGAGGAGAAGGTAACCACACACACCACAAACCCAGTCCCACATAGACCTATCACAACTGCAAACCAAAGACATAAACACAGAAAAACATTCCCGGAGGCCCTAATTACAAACACACCACATCAACAGAGGCCTCCAAAGCAGACACCCAAGCAACCACTACCTCCAAACATAGCACATGCAACACATAGTACACAAAGCTGGTGTGCCAAACAGTCACAGGCCAGAAGGAGAAACAACATGCCTGATACAGTTGTAATAGATGACTCCATAGTCAGACACACTGCTGTCCCGCTCACCAGACTGAACAAGGGAAAGGGTACAGTAAGCTGCCTGTAGGCTGCTACAATACGCCACACAAAGTACAGTTTTGTACCTACCATAAATGTAGATGTCCGAACTGGATAGCATCTGCAGTCATAACAGCTGGGTTGTCCTGTCGTCAGGCAGCCCTACAGTCGGCCGGATTCCAAAGTCCGGGTCCGGCTTCGGCTGATGTCGCACTTCACCCGACGTCATCTCTGTGGGTCTTCGGGTATAAAGGCATCAGCCGACGCCATTTTCCTCAGTGTTTCTTGCCCCAGATGCCAGAAGCCCTCTTGAAGGCTGAAATTTTGGATAGATGCCAATGTTTCCAAAAGGAAAGAGGTAAACACAAACACAAGCATGTATGTACATATATACAAACAAATACACCATAGAAGACTCCCCCCCATTCGCTAGCTATTAAGAGGGTAAACACCCTAGGAGTACCTCAGAGGGAAGGAGGAGGTAATCCTGACTGCAGATGCTATCCAGTTCGGACATCTACATTTATGGTAGGTACAAAACTGTACTATGTCCTTCATGGATGCATCTGCAGTCATAACTAATTAGAGTACCATAGCCAACTAGGGAGGAGGAAAAGGTAGATTATGGTGTGTTTAGGATCCCTTGCAGTACAGCAGTGGCAAACCCTGCTCGGGATCTTGAATATAGAGGCAAATTATAATGCTTGGCAAATGTATGCACGGAGGTCCAAGTAGCCGCCTCAATAATGTCTTTGGTAGCCACTCCTCGTAAGAAGGCTGTGGTAGTGGCTGTTGCCCTTGTAGAATGAGGTCTTATGTTCTGTGGAATTGGTTTTCCATGGAAGGAGTAACAGAATCGTATGCAATTTCCTATCCATTTGGAGATTGTCTGTTTTGAGATAGCTTTTCCTTCCCTTCCTGTTGCATAGGCCACAAAGAGTTGGTCAGACTTTCTGCTGCTTTTTGTCCTGTCCAGGTAGTAGCGTAGCTGTCTATGCACATCCAAGGTGTGCAGAATTCTTTCCCCTCTGTTTTGTGGGTTGGGGAAGAAGGTAGGTAAGTGGATTGCCTGGTTTAAAGACACTCTGGATACCACCTTAGGCATAAAGGTTGGATTAGTCCTCATGGACACCCTGTCCTGGTGGAAGATTAGGAAGGGTTGCACTGCCATTAAGGCCTGTAGTTCTGAAACCCTCCTTGCTGAAGTGATTGCCAGTAGGAAAGCAGTTTTCCATGACAGGTGTTGTAGTTCTGCTGTTGCTGCTGGTTCAAAGGGTGAAAGTGTCAGCTTTTCTAGTACGAAATTTAAGTCCCAAGCTGGCAATGGTGGTTTCCTCGGAGGTTTTACATTCTTGATTCCCCTGAGGAACTGCCTGAGCAACGGGTGTGGTAAGACAGGTTGTTCAAAGCTGTATTCTGCTGAAATAGCTGATGCATGTATCTTGATGGAGGAGTAGGACAGGCCTGAATGGAGAAGTTCGGCCAGATACTCCAGAATGTTAGGCATATCTATGTTTGACACATCTTTTCCTCTTTCAGAACTCCAAATGACAAACCTTTTCCATTTTCCAGCGTAGTTCCTTCTTGTTGAAGGTCTGCGTGCTTCAAGAATAATGTCTTTAACTCTTTGGGAAAGTTCTTGATTAGCTGCTGCTATGTGATGTTCCATGCAGTCAGTTGTAAGGTTTTCAGGTTTGGATGTATGGTGCTGTAGTTGTTCTGAGTTAGCATCAAAGGCATCAGGGGAATTGGCCACATATTGTTCCGAGACAAGCTCCTCAGTAGTGGGTACCAGTGTTGTCTTGGCCAGTTTGGAGCTATCAGGATTATCCTTGGATGTTCTTCCTTGATTTTTAGCAGTACTTTGTATATCAAGGGGAGAGGTGGGAATGCATATGCTGTTAGACCTTTCCAGCTGAAGGAGAGCGAATCCACTTTCCATGCTAGTGGGTGGAATGTCCTTGTGCAGAATTTTTTGAGTTGGTGATTGTGAGGAGATGCAAATAGATCTATCTGAGGCATTCCCCACTTCTTTGAAATGGTCCTGAAGATGTCCGGGTGCAGGTGCCATTCGTGAGCATCTGATGTGGTCCTGCTTAAAATGTCCGCTAGAGTATTTTCTTTTCCTGGTACAAATCTTGCCTGCAGCTGGATGTTGTAGCTGAGTGCCAGGGTCCACAGTTCCAAAGTCATTCTGCATAGGGGGTATGAATGTGTGCCTCCCTGTTTGTTGATGTACCACATGACTGTGGTGTTGTCTGTCCTTATCAACAGCTGGCCCTCTTTGAGAAATGGTCTGAACTTTTGGATAGCCAGTTTTACAGCCAGCATTTCTTTTAGGTTGATGTGCAGGTGAAGTTGATCCTGAGTCCACAATCCTTGCACGCATTTGTCCAGCATATGGGCCCCCCATCCTAGGTCTGAAGCGTCTGTTGTAATGCTCTGGCTTGCTTGACATCTGTGAAAGGGAAGGCCTGTGTTGGACCGGCATGCCTGGGCCCACCATAGGAACTCCTGTTTTAAGCATGGAATTAGTGGGATTTCTGTTTCGAGGCTGTGCCTGTGTTGGGACCATAAATTCCGTAGGTACCACTGTAGTTTTCTCATATGTAGTCTGGCAAATGGGACCAAAATTATGCATGATGCCATGAAGCCCAAGGCCTGCAGAACCTTTCTTGCTGTTAATTTGTTCAGCTTTGTTAGTGCCAAGAAGTAAAGAGGAGTTCTTTTGTTTTTCTGTAGTTAGGAATGCCATTTGTCTCACTGTGTCCAATTCCGCTCCCAAGAATGTCCTTGTTTGGGATGGTATCAGCCTTGACTTTTGTAGATTGACTGTGTATCCCAGTGCTTGTAGCAAGTAAATGACCCTTTGTAAATCTGTTGTCAACTTGCTTTTGTTGTCCCTTGTAGCAGGCAGTCGTCCAGGTATGGGTAAATATGAATTCCTGTAGTCTGCAGTATCGATTACTGATGCCAGGCATTTTGTGAATACTCTGGGCAGTAGATAAGCCAAAGGCAATGCTGAGAATTGATAGTGCTCTGATCCTGCAAGAAATCTGAGGTATCTTCTGCAGATTGGTCGAATAGGGACGTGCAGGTATGCCTCCTTGAGATCTAGAGTTACCAGCCAACACTCCTTGCCCAGCATGGGAAGAAGTTGCTGTAGGGTCAGCATTTTGAATTTTGGGACAATGATGTATGTATTCAAGGTGGACAGGTAGAATTGGTCTCCAACTTTTTCCTTTCTTGGAACTAGGAATAGTCTGGAGTAGAACCCCTTTCCTTGCTCTGCTGTAGGCACTTTTTCCACAGCTCTCATGTTTGCCAACTCCATTATCTGTTGTAAAGCTTCTGTTTTTTGATTTGGAGGTAGATTTGGCATTCCTCTTCTGACTGGTATAGTGTGGAAGTGGAATCGGTAACCTTGATGTATAATTTGTAGAATCCACTTGTCTTTTGTTATGTGGTGCCAGTTCTTTGCAAATAAGGTTAACCTTCCGCCTAGTGGAGCTGCTATTTGTTCCCTGGTAGGCGGATTTAGAAGTAAGTCACTGTGGCTGTGTTGAAGTAGTGGCAGTGGCTGTGTCTGTGCCTCTGTTGTTACCTTGCCACTGCCGTCCTCTGTAGGCACCTCCTCTGGTTTGGTTTCTGCCTCTGGAACGTCTATTCCTGCCCCTTTGAAATTTTGTGGAGTCAGGAAAGGACCAATTTTTGGCAGGCCAGTTCCTGCTAAACCTTGGGGGTTGAACCTGCAGGAAATCTTTAACAGTTTGAACTGATTTTGCCTTTTCTTCCATTTTCTTCATAACCTGCTGGGCAGGTGCACCAAACAAACTTGTCTTATCCATAGGAGCATCTAACAATTTAGCTTTAACATGATCCGGTGAGCTTGCTCCTTTAGCCATGCATGCCTTCTTATCACTGTGCCAGTCATGGCTGATCTAAATGAAGCCTCCAGTGCATCATAGCCACATTTTAAGGAATGGTTACTAACCTGTTGTATGTTATTTACCATTTCTAATACATATTTCTTGTCAAGAGATTCATCAGTGGTTAATTTTTAGTTAACTGATCAAGCATAAACTCTTGGTATTGTATCATGTGAAACTGGCAGTTTAAAGCTCTAGCTGAGAGAGTAGCTGAAGTGTATACTTTTACCCCATCTGTCTAATGACCTTGCTTCCCTTTCAGAAGGAGTAGGGTTTTAGCTATGGTCATGCTACTGCCTTGGGACCCTGGGATATAGTTTCTGGGTCTGCAAGGGGGGCCTTGTAAAGGTGGTGATGAGTATCTGGCACCCTGTAAAATCTGTCTGGTTTGGCAGGGGCTGGGGGTAATGAATCTGGAGCAGAGCAGACATCATTAAAAGCATCATCTACCACAGAGAGAACAGGAGGTATAGCTAAGGGCCTGTGCTGTGGAAGGTGCAGAAAGGTTCTAAGTCTTTTTCGGGAATCAGAGAAATCTTGCTGCTGCCATTGGAACTGCTCTCGCATGGCATGTAAGGTTTCCCCAAAGGAGAATTCTTCTGGAGGGGATGCAGCTGGAATGGATTCTTCAGCATCAGAATCCTCAAAATTGGAGAAGGGGCCTCTGGCTGGTCAGTAAAGTCTGATTCATCAGCAGAATCATCAGAGGATACTGGCTCGGGGGGCTCTGCCCTAGGTCTCTTATCTGGGGGCTGAGAGGCCCTGTCTGGGTGAGATTGAGATCCTCTAATTAAAGAAATTAAATCTTCTGCCAAAGTAAGCATTTGAGAACTAGAAGAGGGCCTGGTTGAGGGTGTTTTAACAGGCACTGATTTGGTAGTCTTGGCTGCTTTAGCCCTGGCGAAGGCCTTAATGGACATGGCTGCTGGAGGCCTAGCAGCACCACGTGCTGGGGTAGAGACATCCAGGGGAATGGTGTCTGATAAGTCAGTGGGTAAAGTTTCAGAGGCCGATTCAAGAATTGTAGCAGGGGCCTCAACTGTAGAGATAGATTCGGCTGTACCTGGATCAGTTTTCTCGGTTTCGGCCGAAACCGAGACACTCGCGGTTTGCTTAAGCGTGGTTTCAGCCGAAACCGCGGACCCATGTGTCGGTCTTTCTTTGCGTTTTTGGCAGAAAGTGTAGTCGGAGGTTCCGGCGACATAATGTAACAAAGTCAGAACCGAAAAACTGTTCTGCAAACTCTGACCGGCCTAAGCGTTCGTCGGTTGAAAGAAGCACAGGCGAACAGGCTGCTACGTTGTGGGCTGGGCCTAAACAAGGCAGACAGTAAGAATGGAAATCTTTATGAGGTATTTGTTTCCCACAGGTTAAACAATTATTAACTTTTCTGACATCGGCTGAGGCAAGAAAGAGTCCCCAACGGGTACTTAGCTTTAGAAGTCTTGAGTAGTATTCGGTAGAAATAATCTCTGGATCCGACCGACCGGCACTTGCGAACAGCTTCTGCTTGCGCCACGGCAAGAAAGACTGAGGAAAATGGCGTCGGCTGATGCCTTTATACCCGAAGACCCACAGAGATGACGTCGGGTGAAGTGCGACATCAGCCGAAGCCGGACCCGGACTTTGGAATCCGGCCGACTGTAGGGCTGCCTGACGACAGGACAACCCAGCTGTTATGACTGCAGATGCATCCATGAAGGACATCAGAAGTACGCAGGTCACCCCAAAGCAAGTAGAAATATGATGCAGTCATTGTCCATGCTGGTGTGAATGACCTGAGATGTACCTCCCCAGACTACATGAAAAGAGACATAGATGAGCTCTCCGATTATGTAGTCCAGGTCGGTAGGACACTGACCATTTGCAGCATCCTACCCTCACCAAGAATGATGCCATAGTACAAACAGAGAATGATCAGCTTTAACAAGTGGTACAATTACTGGTGTCATTCCAAGGGGATCCAATGTCTGTCTGCTTGGGATATCATGCTTAACAAGCCACGCTGCTGTTCCAGGGATGGGTTGCACCTGTTACCCCTGGGTGTCTGGATATTGGATAAGGCTTTTGCCACCTCCATAGAGCCTTTCGTAGGCAAGGCTGAAAAGACTAACCCACCACCCTAGAAAACATAAGTGGAAAGAAACATAAGGGTAATGCTGACCAATGCCAGACGTGTAAACCTCAATATGCATGCTCCCAAGGCCCTCCCCAGTATGGAGAACATTGATGTCCGTGCAGTGACAGAAACCTGCAGCAAGGCTCCTGACAGCACACCGGCACTACCAGGTTATACCTCATATCATGCGTTATGGCCCCAAAACCTGGACCAAAACATAAAAGGAGGGGGAGTATCCATATTCAGCACAGACACCCACACGTCCAGGTAACTGACAATGCATGAAGCATCGGAGACCACCCATGTGCAACTAACCGTAGGCAAAACTGCTGTACAATCTGTAGCATGCTACAGACCACACTCTCACACACAGGAACCCCACCCAGCCGTCCTGAAGACACTGGACAGTATGAATGTCTCACCAAATACCAAACAAGGTACTCACAAATTACCACATAGGTGGTAATCCACTATGTATGGAAGGAGTAATCAGGGACCTAGGGACACAAGTGGACAGTAACCTGTTATGTGACACTCATATTGCCAATGTGGCTAGGAAGACTGTCTATATTGGACACCGTATCATGAAAGGATTCACATCTACAGCAACAGAGGTCATTGTGCCCCTATACTGTTCTCTTATCACACCCATAATCTAGTACAATGCCTCATTTGGGATGTACCTTACCCGACACCTGCAGCAGTTAGAAAGACCTCAAAGGTACCTCACCAAGAGGATAAAGGGTCTCAAATATATGTCATATGCTGCCTGGCTGTAGACACCCCAGCTGAATGCAGTCACATACTGCCTACACAGAGGCATTGCATGCCTGTTGTACAAGGCCATGCCCAACACAGGAGTAATGGACATGCTCCACCCCAGAAAACTCAAATCCATCAGAGCTGTGAGAGTGAGAGATGTCAACCTCAACACATAATGAAATAGGATGTGCTGGAGGGACAGATACATAACCCAGAGGTTCCCTGCACCCTGGGACAGAATCCCACTCCATGTTAGGCAGAGCCCCTCACTGACACTCTTCAACAGGAATCTTGCCAAGTGGATGGATGATTGTAGATGTACACTGGGGGTCTTCACTGTGTCACGTCCAGACAGAGGCACAGTAAAGTAAATCATAAATGGCCATAATATTCACATAGCAAGGGGTGGCGAAAGCCACACACACTCTGGCTAGGCTTATAAATGCCCTAGGGCAGATAGCCTAGTATGAACCTATGAACCTATGAAGATACAAATTGTACAGGACACTAAGGATAATCACAATGCTTTCTCAACTGATGGTAGGAACCTTGTTGGGAATTCACAGATATGCTCTGAATCACTCAAATATTACAAACAACATACCAAACACACACACATATTGCCAACATCCAACCTGACAGGTGCAGTGCAACCCCCCCAAATGCAAAATATCTATCCCAGCAGAGTGCTGGCCCCCTGACATTGCAGATGCTGAGGTAACAGCCAGCATCTACAAAGCAAAACACACAGCATCATTGGTATGAGATGGTGTCCTGGGCTGAGTCCAACATGGACTCCAAGAAGAATGGAATGCCAAATAACACTACTGCTCAATGTCAGCCTTACCACAGGATATGTACCCAAAGAGCAGTGTACAACAACAGTGGTCCTTCTCAACAAAGGTGTTGCCTAAATGGATACTGCAAACTACCACCCCAGAATCCTGACAAGCTTGGTCTGCAAAGCTATGGAAAGGATCAGCATGTACCGCAGACAAAGATATTGGGGACCTACTGACACCGGACCCTACCCAGTGTGGCTTTCTTAAGTGCAGATCCTGCCCCTTAAACATGTTTGACTCATTTGAAACAGTTATTAAGGTCATTGATGAGGGGAATGTGGTCCACACACCGTAGCTGGACCTTGCAAAGGCTTCCATACAATACCCCACATGTTCATTATAGATAAGCTCACCAGCTTAAATATAAACCCCTATGTCAGTAGAGGGATTGCAAACCAGACCAAGGACAGAACTGACATGGTCAGACATGCTGCAGCCATGTCAGACTACAAACCAGATATAACTGGCATCCCACAAGGCTTGGTCCTGGGACATCCCTCGTTTGGTATATATGTCCCATAGGTACAGGCCAACATGGAAGGACTGTGTCTGAACAAGTTTGCAGAGGACTACAAACTGGCCACCATATCTGACCCTCCAGCTGACACAAGCATCCCACAAAGGGCCACATAGAAACAGACAACTGGTGCCATAGCCATGTTAGCAAGCTAATTGCAGAAAAGTGTATAGTCAACCCCTGTGGATATACAGTAAGTGCCCACCAATTACCACATAGGTGTTAACCCATTAAGTACTTAACATGTAATGAGAGACCTGGGGACACAAGTTGATAGATATCCTGCATTGGACAAGCATGTGGCTGTAGTGGTTACAGAAACATACCATATACCCACCTAATCATGAAGGTTGTCAGATCTAGATAAGGGAGGTCATTGTGGCTCTGCAGTCATCCTTCATCAGCATTACAATTGACTACAATAGCCCCTGTGGGATGTACCTCAGCAGACACCTCCATCAACTGTAAAGTCCCCAAAAGTACCTCACCAGGAGTATCAAAGAGCTTGAACAGATGCCATGTGTTGCCTGATTAAACAAACTGCAGCTCCACACACTGCCATACTGCCCACCCAGAGGCAAGCTGTGCCTGATGTATAAAGCCATGTCCAAGCTGGAATCAATGAACATGCTGCACCTTGTACAATCTGAATGGCAGTGAGCTATGCACGAGAGACCTGAACCCCAGCACTGACATACATAGGACAAGCTGTACTGAATGATCCATAACACAGAAACCACCCCCACTCTTGAGTAAACTCCCAGTACAGGTTAGCCAGAGAGTCACTCATTGACTCTCCTCAAGAGGAATCTTGATGAGTGGATGGGAGATGGTAGGTTTACCCTGGGTATCACTGTTATGTCACGGGTAGACGGAGGCATAGTATACTAACCATGACATATGTCATGGCAAACTCCACTTACAATGTGTGTCGAAGGACAAACACACTCTCCGACTAGCATTAGAAATGGCCAAGGGCACATCCTAGTGTTTGCCAATGTACACCTATGTTGTGGAATACACTACCAATGTTGGACAAGCCTGGTTTAAGTACTTCATATCTGAACATAATGCAACATGGTCAGATGTGCACAACTGGCCCCTAGCCAGTCTGTTGTGCTCACTATGAAAATGTAAAGCAGTGATAGGACTAAAGGCCAGGATACTGTCCACCACAGTGAAAGTACTGAACCAGTACATTATACGGTACTACAGTGTTAGGTCAGTATGAAAGGATGTTGACAACTGTATGCAAAGTATCCCATGCAAACCCTGCAGGCACAGTATAATCCCTGTTGTGTTCAGACACAAAGCAGATGGACAGTAAGTACACAACATGACACACAACACACAACCATAAACGTGAGCTATTGTTGAAGTTCACACTCATCCAAAAATGTGGTGGGCTGCAGAGTTCAACATATGGAAAGCTCACACTGGGCATGCTCGCACACTTTGATAAATGAGACATATGTCAGACAATATGCCATGGAAAGCCTGAACTGGGCATGCTCACACACTTAGGCCAAATCTCAGTTTAGCAGTTGGCCACACATATCTGGTATTTGTACGTGTTATTCCAGGAACCAACCACATTACAGCAATCTGCCCAGTGCACACAGTTAAATGACTACAGAGACATAAGTGATATAGTGGATCCCTCTCATATTCAAACATCTTCCACAGATACACAAGTTGTTCATAGAAACAGGGAATGCTATGGCAATAAAGACCTGCAAACAGTCTATCAGCAACAAATATTGTGCATCTGACAATCAAACATATGGGTGTAGAGGTCAACACTAGGCTGTTTGCCCTAGGGAATGACAGCTTAGCCAGAGTGTGCTTGGCGTCTGCCTCCCCAGTACAGTAGGCTACTGTGCCACTGCAAAGTAGGTCACATAAGGCACCGTGTGAGGCTAGTGTGCTGTGCCTCCATCAAGCAGGGACACACTGGAGATCCCAGGGGTTAAATTTGCTAAGCCACATCCATGTTGTTGGTGTGTGCTGGAAGAGGGTTGGTGAGGACCTCTAACAGTAAGTGGGCGTCAATAACAGACTGAGGGGAGCCTTATCTGCATTGTCTGGACAATTTCACTGTCAACACTTTGTCGTGATGATTATGAGGGATTGAAGTGTCATGCCAGTACTGTTCAGAGATGTCCTCCCTCTGTGGGCTACTTCTCTGCAATGTATTAGCTCACTCTGTCTGTTGGACAGCTCATATATGGCTGGTGTACACCTGACAGGTGTCCTGTTGTGGAGGAGTCATGGGTATATTTGGGATAGCATGATCAATGCAAACCTTCCACATGCTCATAGAATGCAATTGTCAAGGATTATGCAGAGTGGCCTGTATACTCCCCCAGCATGGGTCCTTTGAAGTCTTCCACCCCAGTCTTCACAAGTGTAAAGTCTGCTTTTGATAAATACACTTGGTTTGCAGTGACAACCTTGCCTGGGGGTGGGGATGGGATATGGATGTCCAGGGAAAGGTGGGTATGGTCAGATATCAACAATGGTGGTCTACCTCTGGTGTGGAACAGTGAGTACCCATGTTGCAGATGGTCAGGTGCAATATGTATTCCCCCTTGTGGCTGTGGTGAGTGGTTCTGCCATAGCACATGGACTCACAAATTGTAGTGGCTGTAGGGTAATGTTGTAGAGGCCTGAGTAGTTCCCACACACAATATACCTGTACCGGACGTTAACAACTGGAATGGTGTATGTGAACACCTGCATATCTTGGCACTGTTCCCTGGGAAGCAAAGTGTGTGTCCTGGATGTGGGAGGGGTGGTCCGAACTGGTTGTGTTGTGTGTTACAGGTCCTGTGGTCACGAAGCATGGTATAGAACATAACCTGCCAGTGCTGATGTGCATATCTGACCCTGAAGTAGGTGGCTGCAAATGCATATATATGCTATCCCCCACCTGACAGGTAGTACTAGATGTACATACCTCTGTAGAAATAATGATGTCAGCACCCTATAAATACTGCAGGTGCAGAACAGATGCCCAGTAATTCTGATAGTGAGCTCTGCTAATGCGTCTCCCGCAAGTGTCATATAGTTAGGTAGGGGTTTGAATCCTGCAAATGCTCAGTGTGTGTGTGGGTGAGCGAGGTTGGTGTGTGTGCAATTCTGTGTGAGGGAAATTTCCCTTTTGGCAACTGGAAAAACACACTACAGGATGCACATTCCCCTTTCTAAACACTGATGATGTCAGCACCCTATAAGTACAGCAGGAGAAGGGAAACCTCCCAGTAATGTGAATAGCATGCTCTGCTAATGTGTCTGTCTTGAGTGTCATAACATAGTTAGGTAGGGGTTTGAATCCTGCAAGTGTGTGTGTTTGGATAAGGGGGGTCAGTGTGTGTGCAATTCTGTGTGAGGGAAATGTCCCTTTTGGCAACTAGGAGAACACACTACAGGATGCACATTCCCCTTTCTAAACACTGATGATGTCAGCACCCTACAAGTACAGCAGGAGAAGGGAAACCTCCCAGTAATGCGAATAGCACGCTCTGCTAATGCATCTGTCTTGAGTTTCATAACATAGTTAGGTAGGGGGTTTGAGTCCTGCAAATGGCAAGTGTGTGGGGGGAGTGAAAGTAGGGTGTGTGCAATTACATGTGTGAGAGAACTGACCCTTTTGGCAACCAGTACAACACACCAGCTGCTGCATATTCCAATCTCTACACAGAGATGTCAGCAACCTACAAGTACAACAGAAGAGAGCAAATCTCCCAGTAATGCAAATAGCACGCTCTGCTACTGCGTCTCTCACTACTGTCATAGCACAGTTAGTTATGGCTTTGAATTCCACACATGCCACGTGTGTTTTTGTCACACAGAATGCCCATGTGTGTGGGTTGTTGTTCACAATAATGCATGACATCGATTAAACCAGTAATGGCAATGGACACAGATGATGTATGTGTGTGCCAAATACACATATGCACCTGTGACCTTCAACAGTTCCCATGTCTGATGCCTGCCACATGTGAATACATGGTATTTGCACTGGATAACATGATGATTGTGGTCTTCTGTGCGGGTGCTGCATGTGGTATGTGTATATACAGTGCGAGTTGTATATGGTATCATCCTAGCAGCGAGGGATACATATCTGGTCTGGGGCATATAGTCTACATGTTGTTGATGAACAGGTGCTGCATGTTTTCACCTGTTGTGGGAGTGGTGACAAGTTGTTCCATAGCAATGCAGTGACTACATGCTAGGAACTCTTCAGCTAGGGTGTTGTAACTACAGTTAATTCATCAGCATTCAGTAATACGTCAGCATTCCTGGTGAGGGTATGATGCCAACCAAGGTCAGGGTCATACCAGCCTGTGCCACATGCTCAGAGAGCCCTTCTATGTTCCCTATCATGTAGTCCAGGGAGGTACATCACAGGTCAGCTATAGTGGCATGGACAATGACTGAGTCATATGTGTCCATGCCTCTGACTGACCTGTATGCTTGTGTTATGTGGTGAACCATAGTGCCCCATGGGCATATCACTGTGACCTTCACCTTGTCCAGCCTGGTGAGCGGGACCTCACTGTACCAGACAATAAAGGAACCTAACACAACTGTAGCAGGTGTGTTGTGTAGCCGTACAGGCTGTGACTGTTTGGCACACAGGATTTGTGTGCTATGTGTTGCACTTGCTGTGGTCCGGCTTAACGTATGCCTGTGTGCCAGCTGCAGAGGTATCTGCTGCTCAGGCAGGATGCTATTCTGAGGCTCCACGAATGGCCCAGTGTGTTTACGTGTTTGGTTTGCTGTCAGTGTAGGTCTACATCAGACTGGTATTGTAGTCACTGTAGTATGTCATGCCACGTGACAGGTTATGCTAGTACTGGGTTCAGAGTGCTTAGTCCCCAGTTTGGCTATGTGGTTGCATCTCATACATGTGTTGTACGTCCATGTGTAGGGGAGAGGGTTGACTGTGTACATGTGGCAGCTGTGACATTGCCACATGACCCACATATTCCACAGCTGTACCATAGAGGTGACTGACAAGTGACCTTTGCGCATGCTACCATAGTATTGTGATTGCCATGGTGATTAACAGCACATAGGGCCAATGGCGAACAAGGTACAGAAGGTGAGTATGTGAGGGTGTAGTGCCTGTGATTAGTTAGCACTGGCATATATGACTGCTCACGTGGACAAATGCCAGGTAAGTCATATGCAATGTGGCACAGGCAACGTACATGTGAACAGGACAAACAGTGACGTTCTGTCAAGTGAGACATGGACATACATATAGTAAGCTATGCAGATGTCACTAGGAGTCCACAGAAGCTCTGTAACTCTGCATTGCAGGTGGGATCAGTGTTCCAGGGTAACTGCAAGCAAACATGCATGCAAACAAAGCTACAGTAAGCAGGGCTGCATGTAGTCCATTGTACAACAAACAAGCTGTACCACTTCCAGTAGGTAACAGTGCAAATATGCAGGCACTATACACATGTACATGGAAATACACAGGTCAGATGGCTAGGGTCCAGCTCAGCGCACACAAGTGTACAGACCATGTACCGTCAGGATGTACAATAACTGGATGGAAACCCAGGTGCTCATACCTGCAGTAATACACATGTCAAATAACAGACACTGAGCCTTCACTCAGTGGTTCCATACTTAGTAGGATGTATGCTACCTGGTCTGCCACCACAGTATCCCTGACATGTATGGGGACTCTCCCTCCTGTGACAGTTAGTTTTGTGTGTTGGGGCTGTCTAGCATGGTATGAGATGTGAGCTTGCAGTGCTAGGGTGCTCCTGTGTGTCCTGTACCAGTCATGTAGTACTGCACACATATCAACATCCTCAAACATCTGCATTGCAGAGTCCAGTGTGGGCAACATGCCACTTGCAGTTTACATGTCCATCACTGCGTATCAATACTTTCATTACCTTATCCCCTGTGCTACCTATGTAGGTGGCCTTGTGTTTACATGTCCATCATTGCGTATCAATACTTTCATTACCTTATCCCCTGTGCTACCTATGTATGTAGCCTTCTGTTGACATCATTACCACCAGTATGCCAACATGTGCAGATGATACACTATGGTACTTACCATGGGTGTAGACAACAGTACAAGACAATCATACCCTTACTGCATCAGGCATGATGGGATATACCCACAATTATATCAGCACACAGTACTGTTAACAACATGATACTATTACTGCACACCTATGTAGTCACCCTGTGCATCAGCAACATGTTAACCTGTACCTGCACTGATGTTATAGATTGCAGGAGGTGGCAAAGTTTCATCATATGCACAAGGTGTGAACTTGGTATGCCTGAGTTTGCCACTGATACCACCAATTGACATGTATGTGTATGTGTGTTGGTGAGGGACATCAGTACAAGGTGGGGAAATGTTGATGCAGTGTGTGCATGTATGCAGTAGCCCTAGGTGTTGTCAATTCACATGTGTGTATGGATGCACACAGTTCCACCTCATGGCTGCCATATACTGGTGTGTGTGTGGACAGCCACAGACTGTACCTGCCAGGTCATACAGATCAGTGTCTCTGGCCACGGACATGGTACCTGTGCCTTGCAGGGGTGCTACGGACCGTATCCGGTACCAATCCAGACTGGGTACTGTCATCAGAAGCAGGTGTTCGTTGACTGGACAAAGATCCCTGTCGGGCCTGTCCAGAGCCACGTGCACGTGGTCTCCTGGGGTGGTCTGATGACAGCACAGACCCAGCATTGCTGGGGCTGCTGCTGGCACTATGGGGGTGGCCACGGCCCTGTTGTCATCTGCGACGACTGCCAGCTGCTGCTGTTGCTGGCGTATGCCCACGTCGATGCCTCAACCATCCACCATTGCCCTGGCTCATGGACATGTAGTTGTGGAACCGATCTAATATGTCCCCACAACGTCTGTCTATGACATCGGTGAAATAACGGATGGCAGCCGCAATGTCACGCATACTGTCAGTCATGGCTGTGCAACATGCTGTCAGCTCCCTCAGACCCTGTCTGGTGTACCGTTCCATATGTGACTGTGCCTGCATGACAGCCCGAAACATAGCTGAGGTTGTAAGACCTCTGTGGGCACGTCTGACAGGGACAGTACGCCCACGGATGCTCCCACGTGAACCCCTGGACATCTGTCCTGCAGAAGTGAGGAAATTAATGTCAGTGGGCACAACTGTGCCATTGTTACTGAGTATGATACAGGTCAGTAGTGCAACAGTTGCCTTTCACAGGTCAGCTGCTGCTGATATTGAGAATATCACACTTGCACATTAAATACTATGATGACAGCTACAAACCAAGGACACACCTCACACATGCATTAACTACCAGTGTACACAACAGTCAACTATACATATGGCATATTACCTGCATGCTCAGGCTTGCTGCTGTGTGGCTCCAGCCTCCATCATAATGCAGGTCTGCTGCTGCTGTTGTTGTTGGCGGGCTGGAGCCACAACACTTTTGAGTAGTCCCTCCAGTCTGGTGAGTGGGGGATGTGTAGCCACCCCACCACCTGTGGCAACCTGTTGCCTGTGGATATCCAACGCATGCTGACGGACATTTCTGATTAAATCACTGCAGTGATGTCGTACCTGCTCATATGTCCTATTATGTGTGCCTATGTCATTTACCTGACGGACCAGGTCTTGCCACAGTGCAGCCCTCTCCTGCTGATTCTGGCTGGTGCGGGAAAAGAGTATTGCATAATCCCGCACCAGGCTCTAGTGTATTTACTCATCCTCAGCTGCAGAGTATGCTGGATTGCGCTGGTGAGCCATGGTCCTGAAAAAGGAAATAACATATCAGCAAAATATGTCAGCAGAATTTGGCACACACACTACACATGCTACTCGACTATTGTGATACAACATATCTCACATATATAGCATCTGTCTGTCTATTGGTGGATACACATGTAAATGGCCAGGTATCAGTGCTCAGCCAACAACTGTGCAACAGTACCTGGCACACTCCATACGACATACTACCAAACCCCAGCAGACAGAACACTGATTCAGGTCCAAAGCACCTCCTCACTCTGGGGATTTGTATTGAGGTAGTGTATGGGGTACATCATCAACTACTGTGTGCTGACCACAAACTAATTGCCCTGGATATACATATCCCACCTCCACCACCAGCACAAACGACTACAGTGAATAACATTTCAAATGCAAACTTTACACTTTGTAACACTGACATGGTATCCTTTAAGCCCACTGGGCCAGTGGAAGACACAACCCACAATGCTGATCCCTTCACAAATGATTTCTACGGACATCTCCGAGAATGCATGGATCATGCAATCCCATATAAGACCAAGACACTCTCCACAAAGGGAAAGCATCCTGTCTGGTGGACCCCAGCCATTGACAGATTGTATAACAAAAGATGGAAGCTACTGCAAGACAGAGCATAATTCCATAAAGGGAAGGCATGTCTGATCAGTACTAGTAAGGAGCTATTTTCTCTCATACAAACATCCATGGGCAACTTTGAGAGGGAAATCAACTGGGACACTACAGTTAACCACAAGGCCTTCTTCAGTATGTTAGCAACCTGGTCAGAAACCCTCCAATATGCTCTTAGTTAGTACACAACAACAGATAATTCACTGAACCTACAGATATTGGCAACATTGTGGCAGACAGGTTCAGTGCAAGTTTCCCCCTCTCTCTCCCCCAAACCAAGACATACTTATCCCAGCTGACTGTAACCTCCCTGTCGTCACAGATGTCCAGGTGAGAGCCGCCCTCAGAAAAGCAGAAAACACAGCATCAATGGGACCTAATGGTATCCCCGGTTGCACGCTACATGAACTCCAAGAGGAGCTAAACACATATAGAAGTGCTATGTAACACTAGCCTGACTACAGGATATGTACCTGTACACTGGCGTACAACAGCAGTGGTTCCACTCCACGAAGGAGGCACCTCTACATACCAATACAATACAACACAATACAATACATTACAATACAATACAATATGCTATTGCCCCTGGGACTACAGCAGCATACTGTTCTGCTACCCTGACCATTGTGACACATGGGATGTGATGGTACCTGCTCCTGTCAAACAGATACACAGGGTGACTCATATGGCATATTACCTATCTGACTAACATTCAGCAGGGGTATGTGTGACATGTACTCATGGGGAGTCTTGCTTCTTAATGTTGTGTGGTTTATTGCAGGGTATGTCTTATCTGTGGGTAGGAACCTGTACCTCCGTCATGTGCTCTCTACTGCAGTGTCACGGACGACACACAGCAGTCATTTAGGTTGTGGATGGTGTGAGGTGTTACTATGGTTGTTGGACATCTGTCATGGGTGTGACTTAAGTATGTAAATCCAGGGGTGGTAACCTCTATGTGGGTAGTATGTGTGTACTCTGTGGTGTTGTCAGTCACTGTGAATTGGTAATGTGTTTGAGTGCATTGTCACAGTGTTGTACATGTCACTGTGTCCTTCTCCATATCTGTAGCTGTCATGTGAGGTACATACCGTGGCAGCCATTCTGTGGTGTGGAGGGGTACACTGACCTACATGTCCATAGATGACACACCATGTCTGCTGACACATACCATGTGCAGGTATTCCAGGAATAGTGTGCCACTGTGACTATCATTGGGAGGACTATTGTACACATTTATGACCATGTTCACCCCTGACACATGCAGTGGTGGGCAGCCAATCACATATCTGGTGGTTACTGGTGTAAGTGATTTGAAATGGGGTATGGTACTCCAGTTTTGACATTGGTGTTCACTCCATGCCTTTGTCACCAGGCACCTGTTGCAATACATCTGTACACATGTGCCTCACTCAGAATATATATACATCTCTCTCTCTATATATATATATATATATATATATATATATATATATATATATATATATATATATATGTCTGTATACATATACACATATATATATTGATGTACATATATTGCTATAGATATGGAGGGTGTGACAGAGAGGGGTGAGAGTGACAGGGGGGGTGGGACAGGGGGAGTGTGAGATCATCATATACAGTCATATGTGTAGATAGATCTGTCTGTCTATGTATATGTATCTACATATATCTATATCTGTATGTGTGTATTACCTATATATGTTTCTACATATTCTATCTACATCTGTCTATGTATTCCTACATCCCTCTCTATGTATACATATATGCATATTATATATATATATATATATATATATATATATATATATATATATATATATACACACACACACACACACATACATACATATATTGACATACATACGTATCCATATGATAGATAGGTATATCAACATGTTTGTTTACAAAACTGTATACACACACCAACATACTGCTAAACATACATAACTGTGAAGCCTACTTTGTACATTGCACTACAACCTACATTGATATGTGCACATAGATGCCCTCACATATATATGCATGTACAGCCTTCAGTGATAGTTGCTGTATGTCCTCTGCCCTATGCACATCTTCATATATATATGGATACAGACCAATGACACATATGGAGGGTTCACACTATGTAGACTTTTAAAGTATTACTTTACATTACCTGTGTTTGTCACAGCTGCTTGCGTTGCCATTTGGTTTGGTGTCCTGCTGCTCCAGTTGGCAGCTTTCGAGTGGGTTTTGATGACTGGTTTTGTGTATGTTTTTTTTTTCTTCTCTCTCTCTCTGTCTCTCCCTACCACCACAGGGTGCAATGAAAGTAATGCATGTGTGGTCTGGGAGTACAGCATGCTTTTGTAGGTATCTGCATATGTCCATGTGATGGCCTCTGCACCAATTGTTAGCCAGCATTTGCTAATTGCATGCAGCCAGTTGTGTACTGATTGCAGTTCTCACTGTGATTCCAGGACAGTGCTATAAAAAGGTGTGTGAGATAGGCGTAGCCCTTTCAGAGTTTAAGGGCAGGGACCATGCTGGTATGCTGTGGACACTGTTCTGTGAGTGTAAAGATTAGTATCTCTCTCATATTTCTGGCTGTGTTGTAGATTAACATTTCTCCATTCATTTCTCCAGTTTCCTGTACTAAGTGTGTATGTACACTGACACCCAAGACTACTACTACTGTTAATGTGGGTGTGTGTGCTTTCCTGTGGGACATGTGGTGTAACTGGTATATAGCAGTGGCTCTTGCACTTTGTTGCTATGTCTTCAATATTTGCCCTTTACATTCACTACTTGTATGCCTGCTAGGTGTCTTGACTGTAGTGTGTTGCTGTGGCTTTCCTAATTTCCATGTGCATTCACACCTCGGAATGCTTGCTATATCTGCTAGGGTGTTACTGCATGCAGTGTGGTCTGGCCATGGTGTAGGCCTTGACATCTATTAGGGTATTTGAGTATGCTGCTGAGCAGGCCCCAGAGACTCTCAGGTGCATCTTTTATCTGCCTCATGGAGTGGTACATACAGTGGGATACACCCATTAAATTGTCTGGTATTCTGCAGTTGTGACTGTGGGATAGCATGAGCATATGTATTACTACACTATTTCTGCTGTGCAAGTGGTGCATACTTTCAGTACTTCATAGTTACCATTGCATGTGTTGTAACACCTTTCTGCCTACTGTTTGTACATTTCACAGGGAGTCTGTGGGGCATCCCTGTAACTCAGTCACTGTTGCTATGTCTAGGCTCTTAACTATTCAAATATGGCAGTGTCAGACCTCTCAAGTGTACAGATATTTGCAGGTTGTCCACATTTTTGCCTCATATTTTGGTCAATATCTCATAAACAGCTTTTTCTGGCAAATCACTCTGGGCTCAAGTCAGACTATAGTGACAAACATTTCAGTTTCAGACTTCATACCCTTCCAAACATCCAACAAAATGCAGAACCTGTTACTCTCTCAACTGTCTAAGTTTGTTGTAGCATTATTTGGAATGTGTCCCTGTTTTTGGCCCTTTGCTCCACATTTTTTATTACTTAGTCCGGATGTGTTCCTGTAAGAGATTGTGGGGTATGGGCAGTGATTATCCTGCTGCGAGTATGTGTGTGGCTTGCAAGGTGCTACAGTGACATTATTACCTACTAGCTACCAACTAGCATGGCTGTTTCTGTTCACACACTACTATTCTAGACATCCGCTACATTTGACAGTAAATATACATTACATGCTTTGTGTACTACACATCCTATATTCCCTTTACATTCATTCCTACTATTACATGATATATTTATTGTAGCACAATGTTCTTATATAACAGTCATGGCTTAGTGGTAAGTCATGCAGACCGTTTCCAAGGTCCTGGGTTTGGGACTGACAGTGGGATTTTATTTTGCTTTTGAGCAGACTACAGGACTTGTTAGAGTGACTAAGGCACTTTTAAGCAGTTGTAACCGGGTTAGAGCTGGTTTGCGCGGAGCTCACGCATGCGCACTGGCGTTCAGCTCCGCGCACACCCGCTTACAACTGCTTAAAAGTGCTTACTCTCAAGACACCAGCTTATTTCTTTGAAAGAAATGAAAATGGGGAGACAGGAAAGTGGTGAAAAAGGGATCACAAAGAGGGTAAGACAGTAGGGAAACAAGCTCGGGTTTTGCAGGAGGGATGCAGGTAAGGCACATAGCTGTCCATTTCTTCATCAGCAACAGCTGTGCATATGTTTGTAATTTGGTGTGACATTTGAAACCTTCCACCCCTGAGAGAGGTGTAAGGACAACAATAATACTTGTTGTACAGCCAATTGTAATTGACAGTTTCCATGTCCAGCAGACATGTGTGCAAAATGGGCAGCTATGTATGGGGCGTAATTTTTTTGTGGGTACAGAGTGCCCTTTTTTTTTTTTTTCCAGGTGAGAGTGGTATGTCAGGTACGGGAAGTCGGTACAGCTGGGGAGGTCGGTTGGGTAGATTAACAGACAAGACAAACAAGACGCATACAGAGGCGGTGTATGACACATGTGGGGGGGGCTTACACAATTGACGGGGATGGATGTTTGGATATCTAGAGCCCATGAGCCTACAGATGGCAACAGTGGAACTGATATCCCCACCCATGGGCAGTTGCCACTGTGCCTTCACGGCCCAGGACGGGGCTGTGCTGGGGGCTGTGTAGGCCGGGCAGCAGGCACGCCCATTAGTTGTGCCACCTGTGCCTCAAGCTGGTGTAGGGGCCCAAGAACAGCTTCCCAGATCTCCCTATGCACCACAGTCTGGACACTACAGAGGGTGAGTGGATGTTCTCCTCCGGCCACACTTGCAGAGGGGGGACGAGCCCCATCCCCTGCAGTGCTTCCACCCGCAAGTAGCACAGGGCCACTGGAGGAGGGTCCGGCCTGGGCACTACTGCCAGGTGCACTCGCCAGCTGAGGAGGGAGAGGTGGGTCCGCTGGAACCCGCCTTCCCCGTCGTCCTATGTTTTGCATTATGTCATGACAGTTTGGGTTAGTAACGTACAATACCATTCACAATTAGTTGTAACAGCATGCATTAGTATTCCCATTAACCAAACACCCAGATATTCAAACCATTGAACAGCAAGCATAACACATGCAAATTATGAACAGCAATACACAGTCCAACAACATGCAGGGTTGATTGATGGCAACAGGCCATCAGGTTTGGATGTATGAACAGGGCAGATGCATCAACATACATGCAAATATGTATGAACCAACAGGACAAATGTCCAGGGGTGTTAATTGTGACTGCACATACCAATTTTATGTGGAATGGATTATATGTGGTTATAGGGTAGGGTGAAGAAAATTTAATTAACAACTTCAAATACCAATACATATGCTGTACATTTCTAATAGCTGCAGATATATACACACTACAGTTCTGCCTACAGTTTCCTATGTGATAACTACTTCAAGTTGGTGATACGAATGTTACTGCTACATCAATATACATTTTCATTTTTATTCATACACATTCATATCTGGCTCTGTTCAGCTACATCATCCTGCTACATTTGCTTTATATAGCTATAGACAACTGTGGATGTTTGGTATTTCAGACAACCATACTATCTGCATATTGCAGACTGAGAGCAACATATCCAGATTTTGGGATACACATTCCAGCTGCGGTAACATTTTCAACACATTTTACTGATTGGTTCTGCTTGTCACATTCCTTTCATTCTGTACTGACTGCAGTATACTTTATTCAGGAGTTATTACTACTTTATTGGTGGATTCATAACTCTTTCCCACACTCTCTCACTTGTTTTATTTTTACAATTCAGGATGGTACTTAATTCTAGGCTTTATTGACATGTTTTACCTGTAGTTATAACAATCCTTTTCAACAGTCTCACTTCTGTCATGTTTCTGTATTTCAACAGGGATATATTTCACACGTGTTTTACTCAGCTTCTGCAGCTGTACTTTTCAGCCTGCTGCAGGTTATGTACTATTATATTACAGGTGGGACATCTTTATTTCAGACTTTATTTCAGACTTTATTTCAGACTTGTTTCATTTTTCTGTTTGGATTACAGACTGCATCACACTTTTGTAATCAAGCAATACTTGCAAACCCTCTTACACTGTTACTTGCACATTTTATTACTTAGTGACTACACTGCACTCTTTTGCTAACTGTCATACTTTTATATTTATTTACAGTTACAGGGAGAGGATTACTGACCTGCCTGGTGGCGCAACTGTGCCAGCCTATCGCCATAGGCTCTACGGTTCGCAGAACGGACAGCTGCAGCTGTAATATAAATAAAGTAATATTGGAATACACATCTCCATAATATCAGCTAGGATAATTTCTTACATAAATAATTACATGTAACTTACTCAGTAGTGGGGCGTTGGGCATTTGCCGGGCCTCCTGGATCCAACGGTTCAGTTGGTCCTGCTTCCATCTCTTCAGGTCCGCATGGTGGTGACGGACCTGCTCACCAGTCCTTGGTATTCCTGTGGCACTGGTGAGATCATGAGCCAACCGGTCCCACGCTTCAGCCCTATATGCTCCCCACAGGACCTGGCCCTGCATGAGTTGGGCCTCATGATTGTGGACAAGGAGCCAAACCATATATTTGGACTCCTCAATGCCCCACCTCTGTGCTCGAAAGCAACTACTCTCACCTACATCTGACATTCTGGCTGCAAGTCGGTTCTACAATCGGTTATGCTGTGTATTCCCGCCTATGGGGCTTATATATGCCGTTTTTCTCGCACTTATCTGTAATTGGCCATTTTGGAATTGTATCAGCTTCACAAAACCTGCTTTGTCATGCTCCTCTTTCTATTCATTCCTATATATATGCTATTACTGCATTTCTAAGTGCAACTGTCATGGCTTAGTGGTTCAGTACCTTGACTATGGTGCATGGTATTCTGGGTTCGAACCTGGCCACTGCTTTTTATATTTTATGACTGTCTATACAGGCTAGGAGGTGTGTCTGTGTAAAGGCAGTTTTGTTACAGCTTGCTCAACGTTGCCCGTCGGTTAGCTTGTTGGCGCGGCGCGCAGCTCCGTGCAAACGGGGTACGCTGGTTTACGCGTCATTTGGCTGTCAGCACGCATATTACGCTCAGCTCAGCTACGGGCACACAGTTTCAGCGTGTTAAACTACTGCTCACCTACAGGCACTCATTTTACACCTGTTAAACCACTGCTCACCTACGGGCAGATGCACTCAACTTGTTAAACTGTAGCTCAGCTATAGGCACATCTGACATTTTTTATTATTTTATCTCACATTTCTTCAAAATATATGGCCCATTTCATTACATTTTACATAAAATATAATTTTATATGTGTACATATATGTCAGGGACTTGTTTCGTGCTTATTTCACTAAAAATAAAAATTGAAGTTGGGGGGGCTCAAACCATGACTGCCGGCTCTTCAGCCGACGTCTCTACCGCTACGCTATTGCTTCTTGGCTTACTTTGCATATGTAGTTCTTATATGCTTTTCCACTGACTGCTAACTGTGGCTAAGCTACGGGCACACCCGCGCAAACGAGCGCACTCACGGGCAAACATCTTTACAATTTAAAAAAAAATGTATAAGATGTTCATGTGTACATTTTATGTTTGTAGTCTGTGGGGGCATGTGTTGTGTTGTATTTATTCACATTTACACGGGCTCTGTCATGGGGGTTTACTTTCGGGACTTTTACTCTTCTGGGGGCATGTCCGTTTGCAGGGCTCGGCCTATGGACACACCCCCTACTGTCTTCCACGGACCGTGTAAGCCTTAGGTGTGATTCAGCATGCCCTCATGCATATGCATGACATGCTGACGTCACACCTTTTAACTGCAGCCTCCATGTAAGCCTTGTAACTCTTACACGGAGGCTTCGTGAATCCTGCCCACTATGTAACAAAACCCTACGTAACAAAACCCTACGTAACAAAACACTCCGTAACAAAACACTATGTAACAAAGTGACAAAACTAATCAACAGAGACAAGAAGTCAGATTATTCCCAGCTTCAACTCCAGCATAAAATCAACCCCAGTAAATTTTGGCACTCCATATCTTCTCTACTTAACCGTGGATCAAATGGAGAGCACACCATATCACATGATACCCCTCCATCACAAATAGCCGAAACCTTTAACAAGCACTTCATATAATCAATATCAGACCTACTAACACCACTAATGCTGGACCTTCCTCCCACCCTTCAACCTATTCAGACACTAAACTTAGACCATCAACTACTTCTAACCCTGTCATTAATAACCCCTCACTCAACAAAATGTCATTTAATCCCCATTCTCATTTCAGCCCATACCCACTGCCACTGTTAAGAAACTGCTAACAAAAACTAAAACCCTGCTCTACCTCAGCTGATAATCTTCCACCACACTATCTCAAACTGTCTGCCAACTCAATTGCATACCCAATTAGTATCCTTATAAATAGGTCTTTATCCAAATCAGAAGTACCTACCGTATGTAACAATCTCACATCACCCCCATCCACAAAGGAGGCAACTCTTTTGAACCATCCAATTTCTGTCCTATATCCATCTTGTCACCCATAACCAAAATTCTCGAGAGAGGTATCCATCAGCAGGTAATGCAATATCTATTGCAAAACAATATTTTAACCAAAACCCAACATGGCTTCCGACTTTGCCACAGCACAGCTACAGCCCTATTATCTTTTACAGACACTGTGAACAAGGCCAGAGATGCAGGATGCTATACAGCCTCAGTATTCCTTGATCTCTGCAAGGCCTTTGACACAGTGTCTCACCCCCTACTACTAAACACACTGTCTAACTTGTGCTTCTCTCATAAAACAGTAAAATGGATTCAGAGCTACCTCAAAGATCATACACAAGCAGTGAAATGGTCCAATGAACTCTTACCCTTCCTCCACAACCTTACTGGAGTCCCCCAGGCTCTATCCTAGGACCCCCTACTCTTCAACATATTCACAAACAACCTTCATACTGCCTCTCGCCCTGACACACTCATTCAATAAGTTGATGATTCCACTATAATCTGTACTGCTCAATCACTACCATAACTACTTTTACAAACTCAGCAGTCCATTACTGAAGTTGAATCCTGGATAAGAAATGCCCAACTCTTTCTCAATCCAAAGAAGACAAAGCTAGTACTCTTTCATCCCAAAAACACCTCCCCTGTCACCGACTAGTTTAACATCCTTGCATTTGACAACACCGTCACAGAAATAGTGCAGGAAACCAAACTTCTAGGAGTTATCATTGAAAATAAACTTTCATTCGACCCCCATATACAGCAAAATATAAAGAAAACTCATCAAAAACTGAGAATCTTATATAGACACACACATTTCTCTACTGCAGCAACCAAAACTACCCTTGCAAAAACATTTTTACTTCCCTCCCTTCTTTATAGTGCCCCTATCCTAACTTACAAATGTCTACCCTAAGCAAGATTAACAGTGCTACAACAATGTTGCAAAGTTTGCCACAAACTCTAAATAGCACACACACCACTGTAAACCACTCCTAGAATTAAAATGGCTTGAATTTCCCCACCAACTTGCCTTTATTCAGCTGTCCACCTTTTACAACCATACTTTCAAGCCTACTGCCTGCCCTGCACTAGCCAATCTAGTCTCACCTTACACACCAAATCTATACCTACAATCAGAAGACAAAAATCTCCTAGCCATCTCAAAACCCACAAGAAAACCTGGTCACACTCTGTATTCATACTCTGTCTCTATACTTTGGAATTCACTACCTCTAGCTACCAGGTCTAGGCCTGGCCTAACCCATTTCAAAAGTCTCTTTAAAAAAATCATCTCAAAAATACATGGCTCTGCTCCTGCATAAATATTGCCTAATGCTCAGGTCTTCCTCTTCTGTCACATTTAAATCCCTCACAGACTACAAGATTTCAAGGATCTTCCAACTCTTTCTCTGTTTCTATAACATATCATTAAACCACTGCTCAGGGTGTAATGCCTCTGTTCTTCTTAACTCTCTCACTATCTTTCTATATCACTAATTTTCTGGCTATTACTTTCCAAACTGAAACTAACATTCGATTTTTCATGTACTATAACAGTCAATGTCACACACTGCACTACCTACGTAATATTTTTGGACACTGTCTACATCATGTATGATGAAAGTGACTATTATTGTCTATAATGTTTTAACTCTACAGAATTGTCAAGATGTGTAGTAACATCTTGTAACATAGTTTGTTCTTTCAACTTATTTTTGTATAGTATTTCTAATGTCATTTGTATTGTATTGGGTTATACTGTATTTGTATTGTACTGTATGTAGAGCTTTTTTCCCCGGGCCTCGGGTGAAAACGGGTTCTGTACACCCATTCAGACCACCCTGGTAAACAAATGTCAAATAAAAAAAAAATACATTTCATACATACATGCTACATCACTAGATGCCCACCTCCCTTATCTGGCTTCATTGTCCTTATATTACGATTACTGTATATGTCATTTAACAAATTTTATTTTTATTCAGGTTATAACATTTATAGGTCTTCTTTTTATCATTTAGAACATTTCTAATATCATTTTAATACCTTCAAATAGGGTGAATATGGGGATTAAAACAAGTTTTATATTATTAGCAGTAAATCCTTAGGGATATCGCAACATCCATTTTTATTCTTCTAGTATATAACTTGAAATCAATTAAAATGTCAACAATATTCACCTAAGCAGTGGGCACAAAAGAAAAACCTTTTTAATTAAATTACAGTGGAACAGAATTGCCTGGCTATAGTTGTAAATTTTAAAGTCACCATTTTGATTTAATATGATGTCTAAATGCTGGATTCCACATTCCATCTATCCCCCTTCCAACCCTCCCTCTCTTGTTCACATTGACATTGGACCCTTGTAAAACCAATTTCCAGTACCCCTGTTGCTCTGTTGATTCACAAGTCTCTCTGACCATCTCAAAACCATGTGTAGATTAAAAACTATAAAATATTAGGGGTTTATGCTTGATTTTTATATTTATAGTTATAGTATTTAATTTATTTTTAACAGAATATGATTTTTAAAGTGTGTTTTTAATATAGTGATTTTTTGTTTTATAAATTTTAGCATTTATAAAAGTATACAAAGTTTTTGATATAATTTAGCAATAACTGATGAGTGGGTGTGGTATAATGATGATTTACCCACGGTTGGTGTGGTTTGATCACTAAGTTGGAGCGATTAAACAAAGGCAGCCATGGGTAAATCTTCAGTATATACACACCCACAAGCCGGTTATTGCTATTATACAATGACATTATTTAACAAAGGAATGACTTACTTTTCTTAAGTAATGTCTTTGTATAACGGCACTATGGTGTTCTTCCATGTTGTTTCTGCATTCTTCCATTTTGTTAAAGTCCTGCACATGCGTATGGGACTTACATTCCCACGCTTTGGAAAGCAAGGAATAGAGAATGGAAGATCTCCATTGCTTTTTTTTTTTTTTTAAAGGAAAACCAGGTAAGTTTCTTTTTCTGTAGTTTTGCATAAGGTACC
Organism: Protopterus annectens; assembly: GCF_019279795.1. NCBI lineage: Eukaryota > Metazoa > Chordata > Ceratodontiformes > Protopteridae > Protopterus > Protopterus annectens. The sequence continues at coordinate 6,585,219 of NC_056745.1, read as the reverse complement.
TGATTTTCATTGTATTTTCTCTTCCCTTTGTACTTACCACTCAACCTTTTAGCTCATGAAAACTGCAAAGAGTTAAATAAGGGGAACAAAAGTCCCTATTGTAAATGTTGCTCTTATAACTTAGAAAGCTGCTAGAATAACAGGATTTGTGCTGTTGGGCATATATTAATAGAAGAAAGTCTGGTTGGGCTTCTGTGGCTGGACTTCTTTCTATTGGTATATGCTCATTTTACAACAGGCACGTTGGGCTGACCAATCAGCGTGCATGTTTTTGCATACCAATGAGCAATCATTGTATAATTGCATTTTTGCATACTAATGAGCAACCATTTTATAACTACATATAAGTCACATGATATAAGAGTATTTAAATTTGAGTCACAGTATGTTATGATATTCTGACAAAGTCTCACAATCTTTGAGATGAAAGCACATAATTTCAATAAATGTTCCCAGGAATTCGACAAAGTCTGTGTCAGTTTTGAGCGAGGCCTAAATGAAGTTTACGTGTTACTGTGATGACCAGCAGCACTAATCGCATATTCATGCTCCTCATCCCACTTACACTAGCGTGGGTTCGAGGCCAGCAACAGTGCTGCTGCAAGGAAACCGTGCAGAGCAACACAGGCACAGAAACAAGAAGCACTCAGGTTTGTTTACAAGCAAACCTGCTAGGTGAGATTGCACGGACAGACACAATGACTACCAAGGATGAAAATACAGCAATAACAGCAATATTAACACAGTAAAGAAAAGTGTACCGAGTGCAGTGTCCAGAACAATTATATGCAGAACGAAGTAATGCAGGTTGGGAAACAGCAAGGGTAAACACAATGAAACATACATTAGGCAGAAAAATGTGTTGATGAAAATGTGCACAGGCACGAATGACAAAAGAGGACGAGGGCAGGTAAACATGGCGATGTCCTCAAGATAGCATATGTCAGTGTATGTAGACTTCCAACACACGTCAGTAGCGTGACATTAACCACATATGTACATAGTACAATATGTACTGCTGTCTACATCTCCAGTCCAAGTACATTATATCACCACACACGATAGTAAGTGTGTGTGTATATATATATATATATATATATATATATATATATATATATATATATATATATATATATAATGTGTGTGTGTGTGTGTGTGTGTGATGGTTACACAAGGTTACATGTCACTGGAGATGAATGGTTGTGATATAAACATCACTGACATGGTCACTGCAGAGGACATTTAGCGAGGACAGTATATATACAATAAGGTGTCTGTGCACAGTGTGAAGATTTGCAGAATGACTTGCTTGCATGTGACTGACATGTCAACGTAGCTCTCAACCAATCATGGACAAACAGCAACAGACTCGTGGGCAAATGTAGACAGAAACAGGCACAATCATGGACACTTTTAAAATACTAAGACCATTAATCTGCGGCACTGACAGAATACGTGAGTGCAACTTATTATACATGTTCTGCAGTGTCAGACGTGCACAACTGTAATGACTGTCAGGTCTCTAGGGATGACAAAGACAAATAACTGGTGTCAGAGCATGGACAAAAACTAAATGCCAAGAAATGCAGAATCTTTTGGGAAGTCATCCATCCCTGGTAACTATCATATTGACAACATACCCCTTAGAGTGGATCCAGTAGTCAGGGACTTAGGGACACACATAGATAGTAATCTAGCCTTTGGCCATCACATGTTTACAGTGGTGAGGAAATCATTCTATGTTGTGCAACTTATAAACAAAGGTATGGCATCCGAGTCCAAGGAAGTCATTGTTCCACCATATTTGGCATTCATCAGCCCTATTACTGAGTACAATGCCTCCTTTGGTATGTACCTAACCAGGCATATCCAACAACTGGAATGTCCACAGACGTTCCTCACTAAAAGAATACAAAATGTAAGTAAAATATCCTCTGCAGACTGCCTCAAGGCCCTATCTATGTATTCTGTCACATACAGGCTGTTGAATTGATATCTATGCCTGGCATATAGGCCATTGTAAGAACCCATGCTGATGGGACTCCTGCATATCCGCAAAACAAACAGCACCAGAATTACCCATTTTTAAGACTTAAAGCTTGCCTGCGATATAAATAGGACCTGCTGGAGAGACAGGTATGTATCCCAGAGACTTCCCTGTCTCTGGAACAGGCTCTCCATCCATGTGAAGCAGAGTTCCTCCCTAGCCCAATTCAAATGTAACTTGGACAGTTGGATGGGGAACAGGAATTTCATCCCTGGCTTGGAATCTATGTCTCTAATGGACACAAGCAGCCTGTAAATGGGTCATCTCCCAGGCCCCTGCTTGTAAATGTTTCATCTCCCAGGCCCCTGCCTGTAAATGGGTCATCTCCCAGGCCCCTGCCTGTAAATGGGTCATCTCCCAGGCCCCTGCTTGTAAATGGGTCATCTCCCAGGCCCCTGCTTGTAAATGTTTCATCTCCCAGGCCCCTGCTTGTAAATGTTTCATCTCCCAGGCCCCTGCTTGTAAATGTTTCATCTCCCAGGCCCCTGCTTGTAAATGTTTCATCTCCCAGGCCCCTGCTTGTAAATGTTTCATCTGCCAAGCGCCTACTTACACTTACCAAGGGTACCAGAACTTTTCAGAGATTTGGGATGCATAACTAGGCTTAGAAAGGCCCTTGTGATCATTAGCCTAGTAAACACCTATGAATCTATAACAGGAATTCACCATCTCTTCCTCAAAAATGACCACTTTTTGGAGGGGTTAATGGGGACAATGTTAAATCTAGAATTTAAATCAGGGGCAATCCAGGCCATTGGAGAGTTTTGCATGAAACACAAGCCACAATCCACACCTGCAAGAATCAAACCCATGTCATCAGTGTTGCCACTGACCCATGTATTTACTGGATGCAATACAGAAAGATATATCACACGTGCATCTAGTAGAACTTCTTGAAAGGAAGTCTGCACTGTCAGATCCTAATGGGTATGCATCCCATGGAATACTTGTGTATGGCTGACAGGATGTGTGGGAACTCATTATCACAAATGTGATACACTTGGCTAAAGCATCCCCGGCTGACATAGGTATTGGCCATACACATAATAGCACTTTCAAACAACACACTAACAAACAGCACATTATTATGAATTGACTCCCTACACACAGCTGTGTATTCATAGGTTCATAGGTTCATACTAGGCTATCTGCCCAAGGGCATTTATAAGCCTAGCCCATAGTTTTGTGGCTTTCGCCAACCCTTTAGTTTGAAGAAAACTATGCCCATTATTTTTCTGTGCCTCTGTCAAGCAGTGACACTGAGGTAATCCCTGGGGTATATCTGCGATCTCCCATCCATTGGTCAAGATTCCTCTTGAACAAGGCCAGCGAGGTGCTCTGCCTCACATGTACCGGGATTTTGTTCCACAGCATAGGGAGTCTCTGGGTGATGAATCTGCAACTGAATAGAGCTGGAGTTCTTTCAGTCGGGCAGCATAAGACATATTTTTGAGACCCTTTATCCTTTTGGTGAGGAACGTTTGGGGCCTTTCCAGCTGCTGCAGGTGTCGGGTCAGATACATTCCGAATGGGGCATTGTACTCAATCATTGGTCTGATGAGTGATGAGTACAGGGGGACGATGACCTCCCTTGATCTAGATGTGAATCCCTTCATGATCAGGTGGGCAATGTAGAAGGTCTTCCTAACTACTTTAGCAATGTGAGTGTCAAACGAAAGGTTACCGTCAACCTGGGTCCCCAGATCCCTGATAACTTCTTCTGTGCTCAGTGGATTGTCACCTATATGGTAGCTAGGGGTAACCTTGTTTTTCCCGAAGGGTATGACTATGAATTTCTTGGCGTTTAACTTTAGGCCATGGCTCTGGCACCAGTTATCCGTTTCTGTGAGGCCCTTCTGAAGGATATCTGTGTCAGATGTGTTTTCGACTATGGCGCCCAGTTTGCAGTCATCTGCAAACTTTGTCAGCCATAAACCTCCTGTGTTTGCTTGTACTTCAGAAAAGTAGATGCCGAACAAGAGTGGGCCCAGGACTGAGCCCTGTGGGACACCACTTGTGACAGGCTTTGAGTCTGACATGGCGCCAGCAACTCTGACCCTGTGGGTTCTGTCACTTAGCCAGTTTGCAACCCATCTTGTGATGTATGGGTTTACATTCAAGCTGATGAGTTTTTCGATGATACCTGAGTGGGGTATTGTGTCGAAGGCCTTTTCCAGGTCGAGGTAGGCTGTATGGACTGCCTTACCATCATCAATGGCCTTGATGACTGTTTCGAAAAAGTCAACCAAGTTTAAAAGGCATGATCTGCCTTTGACAAAGCCAAACTGGGTTGGATCCAAAGTCTGCAAGTTCCCTATGTCTTTATTTATGAGTTCCATTATGATCCTCTCCATGGCTTTGCAGATAAGGCTTGTCAAGCTAATGGGACGGTAATTTCCAGGGTCAGTGGAGGCACCGCCTTTGTGAAGTGGGACCACAGTCGCCGTGCGCCACTCCTTGGGTACGTATCCTGAGGTGAGGCTAAGATTAAACAGCTGTCCTAACTGCGGGTTTAATTCCTCATTGAGTTTGTAGAGCACACAGCCGGGGACACCATCCGGTCCCATGGATGCTGTGTTTTTTGCCTTGGAGAGAGCAGTTCTCACCTGGGCGTTAGAGATGTTTGGGGGGCTACAATCCTCTGGTATAGATATCTCTCCTTTTGGGAGAAGTTTGCACTGAACCTGTCAGCCAGTATGTTGGCAATGTCTGTAGGTTCAGTAATCTTCACATCATTTTGAACTAATTCTGAGCATATCTGGGAGTTTCCTCCTAGGTTTCTAACATAGCTAAAGAAGGCCTTATGATTGTCTTTTTGAGTCCTTAGCGATTTTTCTCTCAAAATTTGCCTTGGATGATTTTATGAGAGCTCTTAGTTTTTTACTTATAATGATCAAAGGTGTCTTACCTTTTAAGGATTTTGCTCTATCTTGTAGTAGCTTCCTCCTTTTGTTGTAGAGCTTGTTTATGGCTGGGGTCCACCAGACTGGACGCTCTCCTTTGGTACAAAGAGTCTTAGTTTTGTTTGGGATTGCCTGATCCATGCAGTCCTGTAGGTGCTGGTAGAAGGCATTTGTAAGTGATTCAGCGGCTTGAGTAATGTTTACCACCGGCTCGGGGGCCTTAAAGGAGACCACACTAGTCTTTAGAAGTGTGAAGTCGGCTTTTGAGAAGTTCTTCACTGTGGTCTTTTTTATTTCAGGTGGGGGCGGGATGAGGACCTCCAGCGAGATTAGTTTATGATCTGATCTCACCAGTGAGGGGTATACTTCCGGTGTTGAACATTGTGATCCCATGTTCGTGATGATGAGATCAAGTATGTTTTCTCCTCTTGTGGGGATGGTGACTAGTTGTTCCATGGCATTTGAGTTTATGAACTCCAGGAACCTTTGGGCTAGAGTGTTTGGGTTTGAGTAGTGATCCCAGTCTATATTAGGGTAGTTGAAGTCACCTAGTATGATGGTGTTTGGAGATACATTTATCCCCTCCAGTGTTTTCAGGAAGGCCATGTGAGGTTCCTGAGTTTGAGAGGGTGGCCTGTAACATGCTACAAATTGCAGAGCAGTCTTGCCTATGGTTAATTGCACCTGGATTTTCTCCGATGCATCGTGCATTGCCACCAACCTTGAGGTGTGGGTGTCCTTTATGAATATGGACACCCCCCCTCCTTTCTTGGTGTTGTCCGGATTTTGGGGCCGGAACGCATGATATGAGGTAAAACCTGATAGTGCTGGGGTGCTCTCAGGAGCCTTGAACCAGGTTTCTGTCACAGCACAGACTTCGATGTTCTCCATACTGAGAAGGGCCTCGAGTGCGTGCATCTTGAGATTGAGACTTCTGCCATTGAGCAGCATTACCCTTAGTTTTTTTTTCCTTTTTTGTGTTCTACGTTGGTAGGTTTAGAATTTGAGCCTTGCCTAAAAAAGGCACTATGGGGGTGACAAGAGCCTTTGCCAATATCCGGAAGCCCAGGGGTGACAGGTGCAAGCCGTCCCTTGCGAAGCAGCGTATCTGCCATGTATAATAGCTATGGGTATTATATGAAGCATCTGCAATCGATGTGAGTTAAGAGATGATCTGTTAGAATGAACAGTACAGCACTATGTGAGACTGATGGCAATGCACTGACTATGTCCATGTGCACAGAAAGTATGACAGAGCAAAGTCTAGTGTCAATGAGCGAGGAAGCTGTCACTGTGATATTGTACACATAAAAACACTACATGGAGCACCCTGTATACCTACATGCTAATACTCAACACATGTCACACAATCACTGCCCCCCAACACTGCCAGTAAAATGTTATACAGCCATGAAATCCTGACATACAGCCACATGTTTTCATGCAAACTATCAATTAATACTGATGTGCTGGTACAGCCACCATGCTGTACAGTAACACTAAGTGGTAATACTAAAGTGATGTACTGTTACATCCATGATGCTGTACAGTAACACTAAGTGGTAATACTGATGTGATGTATTGGTACCGCCACCATGCTGTACGTAACACTAAGTGGTAATACTGATGTGATGTTCTGGTACCTCCACCATGCTGTACAGTAACACTAAGTGGTAATACTAATGTGATGTACTGTTACATCCATGATACTGTACAGTAACACTAAGTGGTAATACCAATGTGATGTACTGGTACCGCCACCATGCTGTGCAGTAACACTAAGTGGTAACACTGATGTGATGTACTGGTACAGCCATCATGCTGTACAGTAACACTAAGTGGTAACACTGATGTGATGTGCTGGTACGTCCATCATGCTGTACAGTAACACTAAGTGGTAATACTGATGTGATGTGCTGGTACCTCCACCATGCTGTACAGTCACACTTAGTGGTAATACTGATGTGATGTACTGGTATGTCCATCATGCTGTACAGTAACACCAAGTGGTAATACTGATGTGATATACTGTTACATCCATGATACTGTACAGTAACACTAAGTGGTAATACTGATGTGATGTACTGGTACCGGCACCATGCTGTGCAGTAACACTAAGTGGTAATACTGATGTAATGTGCTGGTACTGCCACCATGCTGTACAGTAACACTAAGTGGTAATACTATGTGATGTACTGTTACATCCATGATGCTGTACAGTAACACTAAGTGGTAATACTGATGTGATGTGCTGGTATGTCCACCATGCTGTACAGTAACACTAAGTGGTAATACTGATGTGCTGGTACCACCATCATACTGTACAGTAACACTAACTAGTAACACTGATGTGCTGGTACCACCACCATGCTGTACAGTAACACTAAGTGGTAATACTGATGTGATGTGCTGGTACGTCCACCATGCGGTACAGTAACACTAAGTGGTAATACTGATGTACTGGTACCACCACCATGCTGTACAGAAATACTAAGTGGTAATACTGATGTGATGTGCTGGTACCTCCACCATGCTGTACAGTAACACTAAGTAGTTATACTGATGTGATGTGCTGGTACCTCCACCATTCTGTACAGTAACACTAAGTGGTAATACTGATGTGATGTGCTGGTACGTCCACCATGCGGTACAGTAACACTAAGTGGTAATACTGATGTACTGGTACCACCACCATGCTGTACAGAAATACTACCACTTAGTGTTACTGCACAGCATGGTGGCGGTACCAGTACATCACATCAGTATTACCACTAAGTGGTAATACTGATGTGATGTGCTGGTACCTCCACCATGCTGTACAGTAACACTAAGTAGTTATACTGATGTGATGTGCTGGTACCTCCACCATGCTGTACAGTAACACTAAGTAGTTATACTGATGTGATGTGCTGGTACCTCCACCATGCTGTACAGTAACACTAAGTGGTAATACTGATGTGATGCACTGGTACGTCCATCATGCTGTACAGTAACACTAAGTGGCAATACTGATGTGATATAATTTTACATCCATCATTCTGTACAGTAACACTAAGTGGTAACACTGATGTGATGTGCTGGTACCTCCACCATGCTGTACAGTAACACTAAGTGGTAATACTAAAGCGATGTACTGCTACATCCATGATACTGTACAGTAACACTAAGTGGTAATACCAATGTGATGTACTGGTACCGCCACCATGCTGTGCAGTAACACTAAGTGGTAACACTGATGTGATGTACTGGTACGGCCATCATGCTGTACAGTAGCACTAAGTGGTAACACTGATGTGATGTGCTGGTACGTCCATCATGCTGTACAGTAACACTAAGTGGTAATACTGATGTGATGTGCTGGTACCTCCACCATGCTGTACAGTCACACTTAGTGGTAACACTGATGTGATGTACTGTGATGACCGTTATGCTGTACAGTAACACTAAGTGGTATTACTGATGTGATATACTGTTACATCCATCATGCTGTACAGTAACATTAAGTGGTATTACTGATGTGATATACTGTTACATCCATCATGCTGTACAGTAACATTAAGTGGTAATACTGATGTGATGCACTGTTACATCCATCATGCTGTACAGTAACACTAAGTGGTAATACTGATGTGATGTACTGGTACGTCCATCATGCTGTACAGTAACACTAAGTGGTAATACTGATGTGATGTACTGTTACATCTATCATGCTGTACAGTAACACTACGTAGTAATACTGATGTGATATACTGGTACGTCCATCATGCTGTACAGTAACACTAAGTAGTAATACTGATGGGATGTACTGGTACGTCCATCATGCTGTACAGTAACATTAAGTGGTAATACTGATGTGATGTACTGGTACATCCGTCATGCTGTACAGTAACACTAAGTGGTAACACTGATGTGATATACTGTTACATCCATCATGCTGTACAGTAACACTAAGTGGTAATACTGATGTGATGTACTGGTACATCCATCATGCTGTACAGTAACACTAATTGGTAATACTGTTGTGATGTACTGGTACGTCCATCATGCTGTACAGTAACACTAAGTGGTAATACTGATGTGATGTTCTGGTACCTCCACCATGCTGTACCGTAACACTAAGTGGTAATACTGATGTGATGTACTGTTACATCCATGATTCTGTACAATAACACTAAGTGATAACACTGATGTGATGTACTGGTACATCCGTGACACAATACATTCACATTACAGCTGTACTTGTGCTACAATTGGATATCAGGCTGTACATCAGCTCCAGATAAATCCTTGGGTCTAAATCAAATACGACACAGTGGAACTGTTAACACAGTCATACAACTATACCTATTTCACATCATTACATCAGGTGTACATCATATGCCTATATGTTTATTTGTGGAAATGTGAGTGCATGAGGGCCCTGACACCATATGTGGACACATGACAACTGAGGTGGATGCAACTCATGCAGAACAGTTAATGACACAAATACTGAGAGTCACACAATGATGCTGGGGAACACCTGTTTAATCCTTGTGAATAACAGCACAATACTGCATGCAATAAATTCCCCATTGTTGCAAGTGAATCTCAATATGTCATATGTTTGTCCGTATAACAGCATTACAACATGTGGATGAACTCAATGATGTAATATTGCTATATGTTATATAATGTTTCTACATGCTAGATAAACACATACACAGCTGGGCTATGTATGATGGCTGCATGACAGCTATGCTGATATACTGCAGTACAAGAAATGATCTAGGACTCTCCACCAAACACATGTTTCATCGAACACACTTTCATGAAAGTGCATTCGAAAATGCACTTTAGCAAAAAAAAAAAACACGACTACTCATGTGTGTCCCCCATACCCTCCTAATTTAATATTCTAACTCTGAGATCGCACTACAGTGGGAAAACGTAATACTCTCTTATCCCCACTATACCGCAATCTAAGCAACAGTTTGTTTAGTTGTACAATCTGCATTACATGTTGATGTACAACTAAACCTACATGCAAACAACTGTTTGCTTACTTGCCTTCTGATGAAACTGCATTTTCGATAAATGCACTTTCACAAAAGTGTGTTCGGTGGTTTACATTTCGGTGAAATGTGTGTTCAATGGAGAGTCCTAGACCCACAAGAACATATACCTTAGTAAGGCAACAATATACTTAGCATCATCCAATGTCAACAGTCCTCAGGAGGCATATTAGTATACCTGTTATGGAAGGAACATGTAACCAAATGGCAGCAGCAGCCATCAATATGGTAGATCAAATCACATATTGGAATATTCTGTTGTAGTGATACAGTACATTCATACCTCTGCATAGCACATGTAGGTGACAATAATGACATGTGCAATGTTCAGGGTTACAGGACATTACTTGGCTACCAGCCAACAGCACTTAAAATCCTAGCCATTATTACACCATTTAAAGCAAAATTGCTATATCTATGTGATGGAAGACCATGTGTGTGTGTGTGTGTGTGTGTGTGTGTGTGTGTGTGTGTGTGTGTGTGTGTGGTTTAATATGGATTGCCTCTGTCTATATATGACATTACAGAATTAGCAGTCACACATCCAGTGGTCTGGAGATGGCATGCAGAGGGTCATGAAGAGGCTCTGCTTCACAACGTGTGTATGCATATTTGAGATGATGACATCCTCAGTGTTTCACAGAAAGGATATTATGACAACAGAGGGAAAAGGGGATGTATGATTTAGGAGTCTATATAAAAGGCTCTCTTGAGTGTGAGTCAAACGAAAAGAAATTCAAAACATCACACAATGTCCATACTATAACATAAACGACATACCCGCACACCAGTCAACTGAGACCAGATTTGAACACCACACCTGTGTAGGTATAGAAGCTGTGTTTCATACAACATAAGATTAGCACCCCCACAGGTGTCTGATTGGAACAGTGTCAGAATGCACTTTATACAGGATGACATCATCATTGCAGAGAAGGAGATGTTTGCAGGAGTGTCTGACATATCTGTGTACTCACATCCTGGTGTAAAAACTGTCTGCAGACTTAACAGTTGAATGAACACAGACACACACACACACACACACACACACACACACACACACACACAGACACACAGACACACAGACACACAGACACACAGACACACAGACACACACACAGACACACACACACTTTGGAAACATCAGTAGTGCAATGATGGAGTTATGTATGTTCATATTCAGATGAAGGTATGTCCACATTAATACAAGTTACTGACAATATCAATGGGATATGATCATTAATGACCAGTCCCCAGTGTCACTATATGCCAAATACCAGATGTAACAATGCAGTTATGCTATGTAATTCTGGAGTCTGTTTGACAATGGCCCAAGTACTGATATATCATTTACAAGTGCATTGCTGCAGGGCACACATGAATATCAGACAGTATGTGTCCAGTCAAGCACACATATCACTGCCCTTCTCTTGTGTTTATTAATGCATTTCCATGTATTGGAAGATTACAGCCCAATAACCAGAGTGAGACATGCTAAACACCTCTACACAAAGCACATTTTCAAGAAGCTCATTTGTGTGGATGGTAGAAATGCATTAGTGCAGGCATGACTTGAATTTTAAGAATTCAACTTTGACTTGTGAAGTAGCAGCACCTACTGCTACTCACTGCCAAACTGTCCACAAATAGTGATACAGAGTACCTGACCTGATTGGGATTAACTGCAAAATACATCCGTTTGTTGTTAATGTGCCATGTGCCAGGCTTGCTGAATATGTTAGAGAAATTGCTGGCAGATGGTGTGATGGCAGTCTATCTTTGAAAGGATGGGGCCATAGTTTTATTTCATACATAACTGTTTGCCTTGCCTTACCCATTTGCGCGATGTTAGCTGCTGAGCAAATGTGGGTTCATAGGTTCATAGGTTCATACTAGGCTATCTGCCCTAGGGCATTTATAAGCCTAGCCCAGAGTTTTTTTGGCTTACGCCACCCCATTAGATTGAAGGATATTATGCCCATTATTTTGCTGTGCCTCTGTCAAGCAGTGACACTGATGTAATCCCTGGGGTATACCTGCGGTCTCCCATCCATTGGTCAAGATTTCTCTTGAACAAGGCCAGCGAGGTGCTCTGCCTCACATGTACCGGGATTTTGTTCCACAGCATAGGGAGCCTCTGGGTGATGAATCTGTCCCTCCAGCACATCCTATTTATGGCTGTGTCAAGGTTTAAGTCTCGTGCTCTTGTGGATCTGATGGATTTAGATTTTTTGAGGTGAAGCATGTTCATTAATTCCGGGTTGGACATGGCCTTGTAAGTCAGGCACAGGTCACCTCTGAGCAGGCGATAAGCGACTGAGTAGAGCTGGAGCTTCTTCAGTCGGGCAGCGTAGGACATATTTTTGAGACCCTTTATCCTTTTGGTGAGGAACTTTTGGGGCCTTTCCAATTGCTGCAGGTGTCGGGTCAGATACATTCCAAATAGGGCGTTATACTCAATCATCGGTCTGATGAGTGATGAGTACAGGGGGATGATGACTTCCCTTGACCTAGATGTGAAACCCTTCATGATCAGGTGGGCAATGTAGAAGGTCTTCCTAACTACTTTGGCTACGTGGGTGTCAAATGAAAGGTTACTATCAACCTGAGTCCCCAGGTCCTTGATAACTTCTTCTGTGCTTAGTGGATTGCCACCTATATGGTAGCTAGGGGTAACCTTGTTTTTCCCAAAGGGTATGACTATGCATTTTTTAGCGTTTAACTTTAGGCCATGGCTTTGGCACCAGTTATCCGTTTCTATGAGACCCTTCTGAAGGATATCTGTGTCTGATGTTTTTTCAACTATGGCGCCCAGTTTGCAGTCATCTGCAAACTTTGTCAGCCATAATCCTCCTGTGCTTGCCTGAACTTCTGAAAAGTAGATGCCGAACAAGAGTGGACCCAGGACCGAGCCCTGTGGGACACCACTTGTGACAGGTTTGGAATCTGACATGGTGCCAGCAACTCTAACCCTGTGGGTTCTGTCACTTAGCCAGTTTGCAACCCATCTTGTGACGTATGGGTTTACATTTAAGCTGGTGAGTTTTTCTATGATGCCCGAGTGGGGTATCGTGTCGAAAGCCTTTGCCAGGTCAAGGTAGGCTGTGTGGACTGCCTTGCCCTCATCAATGGCCTTGGTGACTGTTTCGAAAAAGTCAACCAAGTTTAAAAGGCATGATCTACCCTTGACAAAGCCAAATTGGGTTTTATCCAATGTCTGCAGGTCCCCTATGTCTTTATTTATGAGTTCCATAATGATCCTCTCCATAGCTTTGCAGACCAAACTTGTCAAGCTGATGGGACGGTAGTTTCCAGGGTCGGTGGAGGCACCACCTTTGTGCAATGGGACCACAGTAGCCGTACGCCATTCCTTGGGTACGTATCCTGAGGTGAGGCTAAGATTAAACAGCTGCCCTAACTGCGGGTTTAATTCCTCAATGAGCTCATGGAGCACACAACCGGGGACACCATCTGGTCCCATGGATGCTGTGTTTTTTGCCTTGGAGAGAGCTGTTTTTACCTGAGCATTTGAGATGTTTGGGATGCTACAATCCTCTGGTATAGATATTTCTCTTTTTGGGGGGGAGGGGGGGGAGAAATTTGCACTGAACCTGTCAGCCAGTATGTTGGCAATGTCTGTAGGTTCAGTGATCTTTACATCATTTTGAACCAGTTCTGAACATATCTGGGAGTTTCCTCCCAGGTTTCTAACATAACTAAAAAAAGGCTTGTGATTAGTCCGTGGCAATTTTTCTTTCAAAATTTGCCTTGGAGGATTTTATGAGAGATCTTAGTTTTTTAGTTACTATGATCACGGGTGTCTTCCCTTTTTAAGGATTTTGCTCTATCATGTAGTAGCTTTCTCCTTTTGTTGTAGAGCTTGTTTATGGCTGGGGTCCACCAGACTGGACGCCTGCCTTTGGTACAGAGAGTCTTTGTTTTGTTTGGGATTGCCTGATCCATGCAGTCCTGGAGGTGCTGGTAGAAGGCGTTTGTAAGTGATTCAGCGGTTTTAGTGGTGGTTTCCGCTGGCTCTGGGGCCTTGAAGGAGACCACACCAGTCCTAAGAAGTGTGAAGTCGGCTTTAGAGAAGTTCTTCACTGTGGTCTTTTTTGACTGGGGTGGGGGTGGGATGAGGACTTCTAGTGAGATTAGTTTATGATCTGATCTCACCAATGAAGGGTATACCTCTGGTGTTGAACATTGTGACCGTATGTTCGTGATGATGAGATCCAGTATGTTGTCACCTCTTGTGGGCATGGTGACTAGTTGTCCCATGGCATTGGAGTTTATGAACTCTAGGAACCTTTGGGCTAGGGTGTTGGGGCTTGAGTAGTGATCCCAGTCTATGTTCAGATAGTTGAAATCACCTAGTATGATGGTGTTTGGGGTTACATTTATCCCCTCCAGAGTTTTCAGGAATGCCATGTGAGGTTCCTGAGTTTGAGAGGGTGGCCTGTAACATGCTACAAATTGTAGAGCAGTCTTGCCTATGGTTAATTGCATCTGGATGGTCTCCGATGCATCATGTGTTGTCACCAACCTGGAAGTGAGGGTGTCTTTGATGAATATGGACACCCCTCCTCCTTTCTTGGTGTTTTCCGGATTTTGGGGCCGGAACGCATGATATGAGGTAAAACCTGATAGTGCTGGGGTGCTCTCAGGAGCCTTGAACCAGGTTTCAGTCACAGCACAGACATCGATGTTCTCCATACTGAGAAGGGCTTCGAGTGTGTGCATCTTGAGGTTGAGACTTCTGGAGTTGAGCAGCATTACCCTTAGTTTTTTTCCTTTGTTATGTTCTAAGGTGGTAGGTTTAGAATTTGAGCCTGGTCTAAAAAAGGCACTATGGGGGTGGCAAGAGCCTTTGCCAATATCCGGAATCCCAGGGGTGACAGGTGCAAGCCGTCCCTTGCGAAGCAACGTGGCTTGTCCAGCATGTCATCCCAGGCAGACAGACATTGGATCCCCTTTGAATGACACCAGTGATTAAGCCAATTATTAAAGCTGATCATCTTGTCTCTGTACTGTGGTATCATTCTTGGTGAAGGTAGGATACTGCTCAAGGTCAGAGTCATACCTGCCTGGGCTACATAATCAGAGAGTTCCTCTATGTCCCTTTTCATGTAGTCCAGGGAGGTACGTCTCAGGTCGTTCACACCAGCATGGACAATGACTGTGTCATATGTGTACTTGCTGTCGAGTGACCTGAGTGCTTACGTTATGTGGCAGATTCTAGCGCCCGACAGGCAGCTTACTGTGACCTTCTCCTTACTCAATCTGGTGAGTGGAACATCAGTGTGTCTGACTATGGAGTCACCTATGACAAGAGTGTCTGGCATTGTGTTTGGCCTTAAGGGCTGTGACTGTTTGGCACACTGACTTTGTGGTCTATGTGTTGCATGTGTCTTGGTCTGTGGTGGTAGTTGTTTGAGTGTCTGCTTTGGTGGCCTCTGCTGTTTTGGTAGATTTTTGGTCAGAGCCTCCGAGTATGTTTTTATGTGTTTGTGTGTGTGATATGAGGTTGTGCTAGTGCTATGTGAGACTGGGTATGTGGTGTGTGTGGTTTCCTTCTCCTCCTGTCTGGTCTTACCAGTGCTATGATGAGAGAGCTCAGCCTCCAGTTTGGCTATATATTTGCATCTCTCGCATGTGTTTGTGTTTTGTGGGAGAAGGAGAGGGTTGTCTGTGTACATGAGGCAATTGTAACATTGCCTCAATATTCCCAGATTCATCAGCTGGGCAGGAGAGGACACGAGCAACTGACCCCGCGACATGCTAGAATGAAAAGGGATGGGTTTGAACAGACTTTGAGGGATGTGAATGCTCAAGGAAGGGTAATAGGCTGGTAGGGTACTGTGTATAATAAAAAGTGCTATATCAGAGTAAAAGAGTACTTTGGGTGCAAGTGCTAGGCTACTTTGGGTGCAAGTGCTAGGCTATCCGGATAGAGAATAGCCACTTATGAGTCAAGTAGATCAATACTTTTTAGGTATAGAATAGGGTGGTTCGATTATCAGTACAGCTCAGGAAGAGCTATTCTAAGGGGAAATTTGAAGAGTAGACTTTAGGTAGCCCGAATAGTTTAACCCTGATTAACCGCTGCTGCTCCTGTATGCTACAGTGGCAACTCCGCGCTAACGCGCGTTTAGCGTGTTTTATAGCAGGGGGCTGAAAAAAGCTAGGAACTGGCCCAAAATGACCAATGGACTACTAGTTTCTGGCTGAAACCTCACCAAATTGGACAAACAGGCTGCTCAGTGCTTCCCACTCCCACTGGTAAGCAAAGAAACTTCCAAATAAGGCTATGAATCAGTAACAGGAACTAAAACAAAGCCCAGGGATCAGCAAACTCTGAAACTGGACTACTCTAGTTCAGTAAGGTGGGAAAACAAGAGAGATTTTTTTTTTTTTTTTTCAGAAACAAGGAAAAAACAGACAGTAGATGCTATAAATCGGCTAGCGCACTTGAGTGTGTAGCCTACATTTACAATTTGTAACAATTAGAAACTTAAAGTGCAATAAACAGTATAAATGCAAAAATCACTTTAAATGTAGCAGCAAAGCAGGCGAAATGCAGTCGCTAGGTATATAACAGTGGGAAAGCCACAAAAATATACTTAAATCAGGTAAAAAGTCACTCTTTTAGCTCTCTGGTCTTGGCTTAACTTTAATTTGGTTCACCTTTCTTCAGCATGACTAATTGATCCATGACTGCTGATGTTCTTCAACAATTAATATCTCCCAACAATCAACACACAGTTTTATGTTGACAACCTCTGATGGCACAATTATAGTACTTGTTAGTGAGTATAACTGTATGATCTCAGGCAACTATGACAAGACTTGTGAAAGTAACAGTATTCTGCAATGGGTCCTTGTATCCTCTCCTGGAAATGTGCTATAGATTCACAGATAACACTATGAATGACTACCTGTCAACATTGCTTTTCTGACACCATACTAAACTTCAGAAGGTATGTACTTTTGCTTAATCTGAAGCAGTTGAGTACAGCTGAACATAAACACAATGTAAGCCACCCTTTGCAGTACTGAGTAATGCAATGTTGTTGCTTCTTTGTGTTTGCCAGATCATGGGTGAAGAAGGTTCAGTAGGATTAGTGCACTTACCAGTGAGTAAATACACTACCCACTAGTGTCAGCTGAGACACTTGGGAAGGGAGAGTGGACTCAACACTTCTGTCCGACGATGGCAGAATGCGCACGTGCCTCTGAATGGACCATGATACTGCATCATCAGAGTGTTAGGTTGGGACTGACTAGTGGACCTGTAACACTAATAGACCCCTGAATAATGTAGACCACTAGCTCTGCCCCACAATTCCCAGCTGGTGGACTTAGACAGAAAGCTGGGAGGACCACCCAACAGGTCAGCTTGGGATAAGACTGGGAGCTGCTGCACAGGCATTTAATAAGTGTGATGAAACAGTTGGTCAAAGGAATTTGAGACCATAACAGGTTATCACAGCTGTAATTCGAGCGAATATAAAAGTGAGAGAGGATAGATGATTGTACAAAACTAGAGGCATGCCAAAGAAAGTTGCACTGTAACCACATGAGTAGAAATAATGAATTCATGGGCTTCACCAGTGATTCATTTTTTAATGGAGTATATAACACAGAAGGTTCAGTTGAGATAGGACTGAAGGGTTAGAAGTCAGTGTTCTGTTATCAGGGAGGATTGATGCACTGTGGTGGAGACCCCACTGGTAAGAAAGGGAGTTATCACACAACCCTTGTACATGGCGGACAGAGGATAGGTATATACACATCTGAAAACCGAGCTGTATGTGTACGTACCATAGATGACATGCCATACAGCAGAAAACAGTAGTCTCATACTATGATGGCAGACTTTACTGACCTCTTACAACTTACCTGGTGAGTATGAGAACATCCAAGACATGGAAAGGAAAGTTATTCTTTCCCGAAGAAGGTTGTCATTCACATCAATGGTGCATGATAGGTAATGTGTTTCATAATATAAGGGAACACACAACATTCACACTACAATAAACAGTATCTATTTATTTATCAGTTTAACCCCTTGGCTGGCCACTTAGTATATTGAAAAGTTTCACTGTTGCACTCAGAACTGCTCAACCATTTAGTTAGTTTGTGTTCTGAACATAAGTCACAAAATAAAGCATTTTTTTAATATTTGGGTGACTAACTATGTTCACTCATGCACATTACCAGCTGGTAACACTATGATGTAACAAATTGCAGATCACAAATTACATATTGTACATGTGAGCAGACTCAGGAACTCACAATGTTACTTACAGACTTTGTATTATTCTACACTGCTTGCTATATATAACATCAGTGATGGGATTGCATTTACTGTATGCAACATCTCTAATGAACCTTAAACTGGACTGCCTAGTTTACAATTTAGAAAATGTCACACTGCTTGCACAATGACTATACCTTTGTTAACCACGGAGATTCATAGTTCATCACTTTCATTTCTTGAGGTAAAATAAAATGAAACCTAGTTTTTGCTCCATATTGTCAGCTTATACAGTTTTACTCATATCACTAGTGATAACTTTATCTTCATGGTCAGTTACTTAATCTATATTGATTACACTATCAATATTTAAGTGGAAACTAATACTGGTGTACAATGCATTTCATAATATTATTCTATGAGCAGTTTTTAATGCTGAAGTGTATCAATGACCCTTGTTATTAAGAAATAATAACTTAAAGATAGAAACAAAGCATTATGCAACCAGAATGAGACATTCTTAAAACGCTACAATTCCAACTTTATGGAACGTCTACCACACAGAGTACATTTTAATCTAATCTTGACACATGGGTGGGGGACTTAGTTTATGACCCTGAATGAAATGGAACCAGTGCTCTTTGATCTAAGCACTGTACATAAACTTATGAACCGTTTATGATTTTATATACAAAATAAAAAAATAACACTTGATGTGAGTTAAAACTTTATATGCTGGATTAAAAATGTATGGGCCATAGAAAGCTAATGTTGTCAGAAGCAAAAATAACACTTGATGTGAGTTAAAACTTTATATGCTGGATTAAAAATGTATGGGCCATAGAAAGCTAATGTTGTCAGAAGCAAAAATAACACTTGATGTGAGTTAAAACTTTATATGCTGGATTAAAAATGTATGGGCCATAGAAAGCTAATGTTGTCAGAAGCAAAAATAACACTTGATGTGAGTTAAAACTTTATATGCTGGATTAAAAATGTATGGGCCATAGAAAGCTAATGTTGTCAGAAGCTAGGTATGTTATATAGAAATGCTCACTTTCTCTCTCCTTCTACAAGGCAAACTCTAGCTTCTACTTATTTACTCCCTTCACTATTGTACGGTACTCCACTTCTAACCAATCTTTCTATTACCATCTCCTCAAAACTAGAAAGCTGCTACAACAAAATTGCTAAATTTGCTACTAAATCTAAACACTCTTCCCATCATTGCACCTCTCTCCACATGCTAAAGTGGCTTGAGTTTCCTAACCACCTTGTCTACCTATAGCTTACTACAGCCCACAAAATAATCTTTAAACCTACTGCATGCCCCGCTCTGACTAATATCTTACAATTCCACACTCCAAACAGACCCCTTAGATCTGCCCAACAAAATCTTCTTTCTGTATGTAAACCAAAACGTCCCCCTGGCCAGTTTCTGCTTTCCTATTCTCTAGGCAAAAAATGGAACTCCCTCCCTCCCTTGCTAAGAATCACTTCAAGCTTAGAACTCTTCAAATCCCTGCTCCATTCCCACCTCGCCCAAAACTGGAAATGTAATTGCATTCTTCATACCTAACTCCTTCTAATATCACTTATACATTCACTCTCTCATGCACATGCTATTTGTTTTCTTTTCTTTCCCTACACCTGCCTTGGTCATAAATCTAAAGAATGCCCAGATGTAAATATTGTACATAGCTCTCTCTCCCTTCTCTCTGTTACTTTGTAAATACTGTACATAGCTCTCTCTCCCCTCTCTCTGTTACTTTGTAAATACTGTACATAGCTCTCTCTCCCCTCTCTCTGTTACTTTGTAAATATTGTACATAGCTCTCGCTCCCCTCTCTCTGTTACTTTGTAAATACTGTACATAGCTCTCTCTCTCCCCTCTCTCTGTTACTTTTCTCCCTACTTTTTCTTCCTTACTTCCTGCTTCCTACCTAACCCCTCCTAATATCACTTATACATTCACTCTCTCATGCACATGCTATTTGTTTTCTTTTTCTTCCCCACAACTTCCACGGTCTGAAATCTAAAGAATGCCCAGATGTAAATATTGTACATAGCTCTCTCCCCTCTCTAAGTTACTTTGTAAATACTGTACGTAGCTCTCTCTCCCTCTCTCTGTTACTTTGTAAACACTGTACGTAGCCCTCTCTCCCCTCTCTCTGATACTTTGTAAATACTGTACATAGCTCTCTCTCCCCTCTCTCTGTTACTTTGTAAATACTGTACATAGCTCTCTCTCCCCTCTCTCTGTTACTTTGTAAATACTGTACGTAGCCCTCTCTCCCCTCTCTCTGATACTTTGTAAATACTGTACATAGCTCTCTCTCCCCTCTCTCTGTTACTTTGTAAATACTGTACATAGCTCTCTCCCTCTCTCTGATACTTTGTAAATACTGCACATAGCTCTCTCCCTCTCTGTTACTTTGTAAATACTGTACATAGCTCTCTCCCCTCTCTCTGTTACTTTGTAAATACTGTACGTAGCTCTCTCTCCCCTCTCTCTGTTACTTTGTAAATACTGTACATAGCTCTCTTTCCCCTCTCTCTGTTACTTTGTAAATACTGCACATAGCTCTCTCTCCCCTCTCTCTGTTACTTTGTAAATATTGTACATAGCTCTCTCTCCCCTCTCTCTGTTACTTTGTAAATACTGTACATAGCTCTCTCTCCCCTCTCTCTGTTACTTTGTAAATACTGTACATAGCTCTCTCTCTGTTACTTTGTAAATACTGTACATAGCTCTCTCACCCCTCTCTCTGTTACTTTGTAAATACTGTACGTAGCTCTCTCTCCCCTCTCTCTGTTACTTTGTAAATACTGTACGTAGCTCTCTCTCCCCTCTCTCTGTTACTTTGTAAATACTGTACATAGCTCTCTCTCCCCTCTCTCTGTTACTTTGTAAATACTGTACATAGCTCTCTCTCCCCTCTCTCTGTTACTTTGTAAATACTGTACATAGCTCTCTCTCCCCTCTCTCTGTTACTTCCCTCCCTACTTTTTCTCCCTTTCTTTGTGCTCCCCTTCTAATTGGTACAACACCAAATATAATTATACTTTCTTTTCTAAAACATTTTATAATTATATGTATAATTACTTAAATGTATGTTTGTTTTAACTGTATGTAATAAGGAGCTTTTCTCTCCAGACCTAAATGTAAAAATCTATATTTGTTCTAATTCTATGTAATACAGAACTTTTCTCCCCGGGCCTCCACTGAAAACGGGCCCTCTGGGCCCCGTGGACCTCCCCGGTTATCAAACTGGAAATAAATAAATAAAATTGTGTCTTGTTCAGAATCTTTTGGGCACAGTGTATTTGACATTACATCTGTTTAGAAACATACTATGCCTTCTATCAACTGATAGGTATGTGTGTGTGTGTGTGTGTGTGTGTGTGTGTGTGTGTGTGTGTGTGTGTGTGTGTGTGTGTGTGTGTGTGTGTGTGTGTGTGTGTGTATAGAGAGAAAGGGAGAGTGTGTGTGTGTGTGTGTGTGTGTGTGTGTACAGAGAGAGAGAGTATGTGTGTATATGTATGCAGAGAGTGTGTGTGTGTGTGTGTGTGTATACAGAGAGAGACAGCGAGTGTGTGTGTGTGTGTGTGTGTGTGTGTGTGTGTATACAGAGAGAATGTGTACAGAGACAGTGTGTGTGTGTGTGTGTGTGTGTGTGTCTACAGAGTCATTAATATTGATTTTCTATGATGACCTGAGATGTTATTTTACTGAATGGAGACTCTGATAAGGATGCAGATGCAAATATGCCATTTTTTCAGTTCACAAGACCCAGTATGATCAGATTTTCCAGAAGAAGCTGCTTCATCTATCATTAGTGTCATAATTATTGCTGCTTTGGGACATCCTTCACTCTAAGAATCTGTTAAGTAAATTCAAAGTCTAATTGTAACTTCTATTTAACTCATCAATATGCTAACAATATAATCGTCTCTGTGTTTATAAAACATGAAAAGATATTTGCAAAAACTTGGATAAGAATGTAAACTGGATTTTTTTGCACTATAATGCACTACAGTTTTCATATAGACACTTTGAATGTGTTTATGTCATGATAAAGAATATCATTTACTGCTCACAAGGCATTTCTATTTGTCTGGCTTATGTTTTATAACATAATATTTCAGAACATAGTCAGGAAGCTAGGGAAAGATGTACGTAACCTGTTAAGGCGTCACATCCCACATGCTACCTGCAAGTTATAAACTCTCGGACGTGCAGTTGTGTGACAAATAATGTAGCCTACATTTCAATTATACTGTATCAGTAATGGTTCACATGGAAAACTGCTCCACCCTAGTTAACTATGTCACATGAATGAATGAATAACTCTGCTAAATGAAGTTTTATGTTGTATTGTATTGCGCCCAGAACCTCCAGGAGTGTCAGTGTACTGATACCATTTAACAGTTTCTACTTTTTTATTTGTAAAAATTAGTCTATAATGATCAGTTTGAATTGAAATGTTTAGTGCATTAATCCTCTTGGGATTTGCCATTCAGCCCAAGGATTAAATTTTGAAAAAATGTCATTAAACTATAAATATGATAATTCATCGACATCAGTAATTATTGCCCTTTATTAATTGCTTTTTCCCTCTCTACATTAGCAGATTATCAGGAGTAATTAATATGTAGCCTTTTACAGTTAAAATATTTTGAAATTTTAATTCTGTTTTTATTGATGAATAAACTTTCTTTCCAGAAAAATGTTCAATAACAGTGAAATTTAAAGCAAACACTCAATCAAATACTGCTTTATCAAACAACAGACATAATTTAAAAGAATCAGTAAATGCATTTTTAATTCTGGAGGTGAATTTAAAAGAATGCTCATTTATGCAAGATCCTTAAAAAACAAGTGGTAAGGGATGAGGCCTATAAAATGAAATCAGTCCTAGGCCGACACTTAATTTTGCACTGCCAGGTCTAGATAATGTGTGCCATGACATCAGGGAGCTAGTGGGGTTTCCGGCTTTGTATTAGTGTAGTACCTGATACAACGTATGAAATTTATTCGATAAGAGCATTGACTCTTGTACCAGTAATCGGTACTCTTTCCTATAATTAATGTTGCCAAATTACATCACATTTTTGAAGACAGTATTTCTCTTTATCTCTGTGCAGGGTCCCTTTGCAATTCATTTAAAAGTATTAAAGAGAAGCAGTGATAGATCACATAGCTTGCTCAAAGTTACAAGCATCAGCAGTGGAGTTTAAATTAAAATTTATTTTACACTATGTAATTAAAACGTTTAACAATTATACAAAGAATGACAAGAACCCTTCCCCCACAAAATAGAACAATTAGCTGAAAACAGAGGAATTTAACGGACAAGCAAGAGAAAACTGCACACACTGCCAAAAACAGATTCTGGGGAGAGTGAGAGACAAGACATATTTGCCATTCTGGTCTGAGCATTAACTACACTCGTCTGCTTTTAGAATGTAAAATAAATAAACCCAAATATGTTGTGGAGTCTGATATCAACAAATGTTGCACAAAGATCCAGAAGAGAGATAAAACAAACCTGCTGTACAAATTGCCGAGTTTCAAAAATGAGTGCCACTGACAAAAGATTAGACACAACATAACAGGTGTCCAAGATCACAAAATTTTCACTAAATTTATGTAATACTCCTAAAGTTGGTTGTGAAACATAATCCTTTTGAGCACACCATCTGAAAAGATTTCCAGCTCTTTATTTATTTATTTTTTATTTAAATTTGTTGACCGGGAGTGTCCGACTGGACGTGGGTCCATTTTCAGTGGAGGCCCGGGGAGAAAAGCTCCACAGTAAGATAAACAGACAGTAGTTACATTAACTCAGTAACAATTATTTATTTTTCGCAGAAGGTCACCCCGCTCTTGAAGCTTGAAAAGTCCATGGTCTTCGCTGTTCCAGTCAGTTAATAGTTTTAACCTACATCCATCATATTCATTTTATCAAAAATGTGCAGTAACACATAAGAAAGAAAAAAATGTACAATAGCATTGTAAACATTCCGCGAGCTTCCTAGTTGAAGTTGACAGTAAACTCTTAGTAAATATCCCACATTTGTGTCAGTTTGTTCCATATAAGAGGTAGTGCTTCACATTGTAGAGGTGGAAGGTTGAGAGCTACTGTCTTTACTTGCTCGACATATAGACCTGTTTCTATAGGTTTTTATATATAGTAGATACTCCTAAATAGGTCTGAGGAGCAAGGCTATATATGGGGGAGGGGTGGGCAGACTGTAGTGATATGCGTACATCGTAGCAATTTAGAAGTAATCATTGGAGTGTATTATGAGCAGTAAAACACAAGAGAAACATGGGGGCCGCTGCAGCAGAGGACTTTAGTAGTAAAAGAAAGAGTTGTCGAATATGTGTCATGGCACTTCATCAAATAGAACTGAAACTTACACTCCAGCAGAAAATGATTAGCAAACAAATCACATAAACAAGTATGGGGGTGAAAATGTGGCTAGCGTTTAAAACCTGACAATAGCTGTGGCATGAGAAACTTGTGTTCTTCTCACTTTGGTAACAGGATGTACAACTCAGATGTCCCTGATTTTGTCTCAAAAAATTTACTCAGTCTCACCTAATCCCTCATAAAACTTGAGATTTGGACAGAAATGGTGGTAGACAACACTTAACGGAAAGTGGCAATTACTAAAAAGATTTCTTTTACTTCAGAAAATGCGTATTAATTCAAGTCTGCTAGTGTATTAACTTCTCATGTTAACAATACTAATATTTTTTAAAGCGGCCCTGATACCTCTCAGTTTATTTGCGCAAAAAATCTAGACAAAGTTTTAAGAGGAACAGACCAAAAATATGAGGCAAAAATCTGGACAGTTAAGAGCTACGTTCACTGTCCCCGGTTATTTCTGGATTTGTCCCCGACTCATCTCTCTCAACCTCTTAACACAATAAATCTGAACAAAGTCTAAAACAATGGGGGAACAAAGGCCAAAAAATAGGGACAGAGTTTAAACGTTGCTCATACCCCAATTGGAAAGTTGCTAGCATACGTTTTATGGACGGTATGAAGTCTGAAACCGAAATGATTGTCTCAGAAATTCACAAATTGTGTAAGGAACAACAGACAGAAGATACGAGCTACAAATCTGGGTATTCTGTGAAAACTCTATCACTTGACAGGAATTGCCCTGACTTGGGCGCAAGAGGCTGAGAGCTGTAACAAAAGCAACAGCTTTTCACGTCGGTTCCTGTAGCACAATCTTGATCACACATTCGTTACAGAGCATAGTCCTGACTTCTAACAACATGTGCAGTTAACGTAAAGGATTACTTTATAGGATAACCCTTCCTCTTCTACTTTGTGAGACGTAATTCTCGCGTTTCTTGATCTGTAAAAGGGCAGCATTTATTGTTACATGCAAAGCTGACAAAAGAATAAAGAGAAAGGCACTGTGTGTTCAATTCGTTCATCGCTTGTGTGCACAGCCCAGTGTGGTGTGGTGGGGGGCTGACCTGTCCTCATACTTTGTCACAAGTTTCGTACTCGAAAACTCGAGCATGGTTAAGAATAGCGCTATTTTATTTTTCATTTTCCAGGGGTTTATGATACGCGAGTTTAAAATATATGCATTTCTTACACAATATTTTGACATTTCAGCCACCAGTCCGTCTCATTCCTAGCCCCCACCCTTCACTTGGCCTTTTTAGGCCTTTCTCTGCTCTCAGATACAAAAGGTGGCATGGAGAACATAAAATCACTACATATTTACATTAATATTTACTCTAGGACCCTTACAAAGTACATAATGTAATGCAGAGATTCATTTTGTTGGTGAATAACCATTAAAATAGTAAACTACTAGCCTTTTCGTGGCTGTGGCTGGAAAAAGTAACTTTTCTATGTGGTGCATCATAAGATGTAGAACTGTGATCATGCAAGTGGTACAATTTAGTAATTTATTTGTTTTCTTACCTTTACTTCTCTTAGAAGAAGCAGAACCAAACCAATGCTGTGCCAAATTTAGGACGTGGGTAAGTTTTACAGCAGACGTACCTCCCTGACACTGACTTCTCTACTGCTGTTACCTTCAGGAGGTAGTGTTGAGTCAGTACAGACACTGTGCTGTTATCTGATTAAGGCCTGTGGGCCTCAAAGAGGAAGGAAATGCAGAAAAACAGCTGCACAAGTTACTCGACTTTTAACACAGTGTAGTCCTAATATTATGTCAACAGCGCAAAGTCGCACTGTGCACAGATGTATGTGAATCCATAACCCCAGTCTGATGAAGGACTACCATTAGTACAGGGAATGACTCTTGGTTTAATGGATGCAGTTGACATGTACAGCATTATTTCAAATTTGGTAGTAAAAGTTGTTTCCACACACAGTAAGATGGAAGAGAAGTAAAAGTAATCCTGTGAAAGTGCAATGTACTTTTCAAGCTGGCTTCCCTTTTTGACATTTGTTGTAGAAGCTTCCCTTCTCTTTTTACTTTCGGTACTGAGATAAAAGATAATTTTTCTATGTGATTTTTTTTTCATTTTACGCAGATTTTAAGATACAAGATACCACTTTCTATGACAAAGAAGCATTTGTAGCACTAGGTTGCTGGTTGGATCACACAGCTTCAGTACTGGGAGTGGTGCTGTAAGTGGGGAGGGTTGGACTAGGGACAGGGAGGTATCGCTTTATCTATTTTATAAGAGGTTGGGGGCTCCATGTTGCTAGATCCAGGGAAATCAGTCTTTGACTGTTACTCTGCACAAAGTAAAATATCTGGAACAGCAATTATCAAGAATTTGGGAAATACATTTCATGGGGGGGGGGGGGTTGCAAAACACACACCTCCCACTTAATGAGCTATATCCCTGTATAACTGACAAAATTAGCCCTGGCATTAGTGCACCTTTAGGCAGGTGGAAATTTCCAACAAAAACAAAAAAAACCCTCAAGGATGTTCCTGATTCCCATGAAACTAATAATAATACAAAAAAACTTAGGCTCAGATAAAACCCAAAGGATATTGTAGAGCAAAATAAAATGATAATTTACTCCTCAGTGAAAACAAGACCAATTGCAGATGCTTTATTAAATGAATAAGTTAAAATATTCTCCCAACGTGGTGAAGAGACTCCGCTTGTAGTTTGTATCAGTCTGCTGAGTTCATGAATTGTATATGGATACTGCAGTTTCCTTTTTCAAGCAATTTATATTTTTACATTGTTTCCCTCTAATTTTCTTTTTTTGTTTTTCTTTTAAACACCTTTTTTAATCATTGTGTCTGTCTGTCAATTGTCAAACTACTTCACGCAGCAGGAAGGTTGACACAGGCAGTCTCCTCTTGGAAATGCCGACAGAGATTTGAAATGGTCTTTTCCCTTTGATGGGGCATTTTCAGTAAACAGTTTGCAGACATTCTCTCTCTCTCCTATCCGAGGCAAGGTGCCAGGATGTCCAAGGAAAAATAGAGACTGCAGTCTGCTTTTTAAAACAAGATTTGGCAAAGACGCTTCAATCTCGTAGAGTTGTGATTTCAAGGTTGTGTCAGTGTTAGCAGATCACACGTTACATTTTGCAGAACACAGTAATGAAAAACTTATAAAATAACATTTATTAAAAGGAATGGCCAAGCTGTTCCAGTCTTATCAGGAATGAAATTCAGTGCACTTTTTTATCCAAATTCCTTCCTTTCCCTCCCACTATGCGCATTAGTCAAAGCTTGGGACCCTCTCAGGGCTTACATTTCATTTTCCTTTATTACTTTGCATACACGGTTCAGTGTAAGTTACAGGTGTACCTGACTTTAATTCTACAGCATAGTACGAAGGGACATTTCTGTCAGTCCAATCATACTCTAGGTAAACACAAGGTGGTGACCTTGTTGATGCATTAGTAGTTACACAGTTGGACTTTGTGATACTGTCATGGTCTCTAGGGTTGAGGCTGACCTAACTGCTTTCGTTATGTGATCTGAGCTCAGCGTATGTGCTCTGTGCATTTTGGTAAACAGCAGTTGGTGGAAAGTCTGGAATAAAGAATAAACACTGGCCTCTGGGTTAATCAAAGCTGGAACAAAAGCTCTCTTAAGGAGAGATAATTAGTAGGGTGTGTAAAATATTGCCTGATAACTATAAGAATCAATCAGAGAAGGTTAGAAAAGGTGTGTGTGTGTGTGTGTGTGTGTGTGTGTGTGTGTGTGTGTGTGTGTGTGTGTGTGTGTGTGTGTGTGTCCCCGCACTGGGAAGAAATCTGTAGGGGTTCCTGGGTATGCAACTTAAGATTTCTGTATGTACTTTTCATAAGTAGTTCAATACCCCACGTAGACCATGGAGCAGGACTGGTATTAGTATTTTGGAGGACCCCAGCAAATGTCAATATGGGGGCCCCCAGGACACTTCCAGTTTAAGTATCACTCTGTCATTGCCACCCCTCCTAAGGAGCCTTTTAGTCTATGTTACCAGGAGTAGCTTGTACAGATGGAAATACAGCTACAGTGCTCTTACATTAACACACAGACCTGTGTACCACTTTGTGTTTACTCATTTCAAAGAGGGACATTCACATATACTAGCATTAAGTTGCAGAGATGATACATTACAACTCTACCTACAGGAATGGACTTGGGTGAACTAGTGCCCTAAGCACTGCCTACTGTTTCACCCCCCACACAGTCACACACACATACATATCCCCCAGTGCTCTCCTCTGTTTTGCCCCCATTTAGAGGTCCCTTTTCTCACATTTTGCCTTATTCTTCAGCTTTTTCAAGAAGCCATGATATTCTCTACTCTGAAGTGCATTTGAAAGGGTTTTTCCCCTTTTTACACACCTTTTCCTTTCAGTGTTGCTGACAGTTCACTTTTCAACCTTAGCTTTTCTTGCATCATGTCAATATACCTTTCCTGACAAAAGTAGCAAAATGATACCCATTTAAAAAATAACTTGACTTAAGCCGGGGCCTTCAGAAGGCCTGGGGGGGTATAAATATCTGGGATGCATTATAGAACATTTTCCTAACCTTTTAATCCAATGACTAGCCATAACTAAAAAAAATCATGATTTCAAGAAAGTTGTAAATTGTGTCCAATGCTTAATGCTCCAAGGTCTGTGACAAAAGTAAAAGAAACAGCAACAGTGACCCCAGCCCCATCACAAGCTATGTCTGCACCTCCTGCTTAGACCTCTAAAGATTGCTTCTGATGAAAATTAAGGAAGTAATTACCTTGCCATTCCCAGCCCCCCACACAACCTGCAGCAACCTTTGATGCACAGCTCTGAGCAGGGCTGGTTTTAGAGTGGGTGAGACTGAGAACAGAGGCCGCCACTAAGTCCTTGTCAGAATCCATTTACACAGTCTGGAGTGTATGTGACTCATAGAAGCTAGAAATGTGTAAATGTTCCCTGATGTATTTTGTGCCTTGCTTTTGAAATGTTAATTACTTGTTAACTGCATTTTTACTGCTACCCAGAAGAGTTAAGTATGCACCGAGCATTACTGTGTGTATGTGCGCAAATAAAAATCAGATATTTTTCACACACACACACACACACACACACACACACACACACACACACACACACACACACACACACACACACACCACAGAACACACTCACCTTCATGGAAATTGCTGCTTGTTTTTGAGGTTGTGGAGCTAAGCAGAGCACATGGATAGATGCACATAAAGACAGGAAGGGTATGTAGACACTACACAGAAAAAATCAGAACCAAGAACTCGGAGTAAATCATGATGAAATGGCACTGCTACTCACCATACCACAGTGGCAATGAACATGTGCTTTCAAGCACATCCTCCTCCTGCCAAACCACAAACGATAGCCGCCTATCATGTGTAAGGTCTGTGTTTGTGACTGTAAGTGAAGGAAAACATGGCCAGCTTGTTACTCTTAAATATATTGTAATCAAAGAACCCCCCAAGCATAATGATAATGCTGATGGTGCTTGTGCTAGAAAACAAAATAAATTATAGCCAGCTAGCTACTCTTACACTACAACACACAACACAAACACACACATATGCAGACACAGAGACACACAAAATTCTGCACTGATTTCAGCAAACAGCAGTACATTGTATAACATTGGCAGTGCCACACCAGATCGCTGATAGTTGTTTAGCCATTGTCAAACAGCAGTAGGGGTAAGTCACTTTTATTTAACTCACTAAGGAGTAATTTATACCTGTCACTGTCCTGGATTTCACAGAACATCCCATGAGTTTCCTTCATAAGTTTTCCGTCCCTTTAAAAAAGTTTGATTTGCTGGTAAATCATTCAGGATCACAGACAGTCAATAAACCCAACCATCAGGGTTTCGCACTTCATATTGTCCAAAAAAGTGCATGTTGATGCAAAACATTTTATTCTATTGACTTCTAAAGTGAATTATAGTGATATTTTAAAAATGTTCGGGATTTTAAGCCTTTATCTTATAGGTTCATAGGTAGGTATTAGGCTATCTGCCCAAAGGCATTTATAAGCCTAGCCAGAATGTGTTGGCTTTTGCCACCCCCTTAGATTAGTTCCCTGTGCCTCTGTCCAGTAGAGCTACTGAAGTGATCACCGGGGTAAACTTTCTGTTTCCCATCCACTCGTCAAGGTTTCTTTTGAAGAGTGTTAGTGAGGAGCTCTGCCTAATATAGATTGGAATCTTGTTCCAAAGCATGGGAAGTCTCTGGGACAGGAATCTGTCCCTCCAGCACGTCCTATTTATTGTTCTGGCGAGGTTTAGATCCCTAGAGTGTGTGGTCAAGGGGATTTGGTTTTCATTAGGTTGAGCATGTCCATCAATTCTGGGTTGGACATGGCCTTGTATGTCAGGCAGAGATCACCTCTGAGTAGGCAGTATGCAACCGAGTATAGCTGAAGTTTCTTCATTCGAGTTGCATAGGGTATCTGTTTGAGGCCAGTAATCCTCTTGGTGAGGTACTTCTGAGGTCTTTCCAGCTGTTGCAGGTGTCTTGTAAGGTACATCCCAAATGAGGCATTGTACTCTATGATGGGTCTGATGAGTAATGAGTAGAGGGGCACAATAACCTCTTTTGTTCTACATGTGAACCCTTTTGTGATTATGTGGGCCACATAGAAGGATTTTCTAACCACTTTGGCAATGTGATTATCAAAGGAGAGATTACTATCCACTTGGGCCCCCTGATCCCTTATTACATCTTCCGTATTTAGGGAGCTACCACCTATGTGGTAGTTCATGGGTACTTTGTTTTTTCCAAAGGGGATGACTATGCACTTTTTGGCATTTAGCTTGAGGCCATGATTTTGACACCAGGTATCCATCTCAGTGAGACCCTTTTGGAGGATGTCTGTGTCAGCTGTAGAGTCAATTATGGCCCCTAGTTTGCAGTCATCTGCAAACATGGTCAGCCATAGTCCTCCTGTGCTTGCTTGTACCTCTGAGAAGTGTATACCGAACAGGAGAGGTCCCAGGACTGAGCCCTGGGGGACGCCACTTGTAACCGGTTTAGAGTCGGACCTAGAGCCCACAACTCTTACCGTGTGGGTTCTATCTGTGAGCAAGTTGGCAACCCATCTCGTGACGTAGGGGTTTATGTTCAGGCTGGTGAGCTTGTTTATAATACCAGAATGGGGAATGGTGTCAAAGGCCTTGGCAAGGTCTAGGTAGGCTGTGTGGACCACCTTTCCCTCATCTATAGCCTTGGTAACTCTCAAAGAAGTCCACCAGGTTTAGGAGGCATGATCTACCCTTAACAAAGCCGAA
Organism: Protopterus annectens; assembly: GCF_019279795.1. Classification (NCBI taxonomy): domain Eukaryota; kingdom Metazoa; phylum Chordata; order Ceratodontiformes; family Protopteridae; genus Protopterus; species Protopterus annectens. Next base: position 6,553,212 of record NC_056745.1, on the reverse strand, counting down.
TTAGGTAGGGTCCAGTGTTTGGAGGTTCCCAATGTCTCTCTTAATGAGTTCCATGATGATGTGCTCCATAGCCTTGCAGACCAGGCTAGTCAGACTTATAGGGCAATAGTTCCCGGGGTCTGTTGTAGCTCCACTTTTGTGGAGTGGGATAACCACTGCTGTGTGCCACTCTATGAGTACGTAGCCTGTGGAGAGGCTGTGTTTTAACAGTGTGTTTAGGTGAGGGGTTAGTTCATTTTGGAGCTCGTGTAAAATGCAGCCTGGAACACAGTCTGGTCCCATTGATACTGTGTTTTTGGCTTTGGAAATGGCTGTTTTAATCTGTGTGTCTGTGATTGCAGGGGCTCTACATTCTTCTGGTATGGTTATGGGCCCTTTTGGGGGGGGTGAGAGGGGGGTGAGGTTTTCACTGAACCTGTCTGCCAGGATGTTGGCAATATCAGTCGGTTCAGTGTATTTTGTGCCATTCTGCACTAACTTAGAGCAGATCTGAGAGTTGCCACTAAGATTCTTGACATAGCTAAAGAATGCTTTGTAGTTATCTTTGGAGTCCTTGGCAATTTTTCTTTCAAATCTAGCCATGGATGATTTTATGAGGGATCGTAGTTTCTTGCTGATACTGATCAGGGATGTCTTCCCTTCTTGGGATTTTACTCTTTTCTGTACTAGTTTCCTCCTTCTATTGTATAGCTTGTATATGGCAGAAGTCCACCAGACTGGTTTCCTTTTCTTGGAGGAGTGAGTCTTGGTTTTGTTTGGGATAGCATGATCCATGCATTCTTGTAGGTGCTCATAGAGTGCATAAGTAAAGTATTCTGCAGCTTTGACAACTTTATCCTTTAGCATGGGGGCTTTGAAACTTTCCACCTCAGTCTTAAGTAACGTAAAGTCTGCTTTTGAAAAGTTTTTCACAATGGTTTCCTTGACTGGGGGTGGGGATGGAATGTGGATATCCAGAGTGATTAGTTTATGGTCAGATCTGGCCAGTGAGGGGATGACCTCCGGTGTGGAACACCAGTCACCTATGTTGGTGATGACCAGGTCCAGTATGTTGTCACCTCTGGTGGGGGTGTTGACCAGTTGATCCAGGGCATTTGAGTTTATAAATTCTAGGAAGCGTTGGGCAAGGGAGTTAGTACTTGAGTAGTTCTCCCAGTTAATGTTTGGGTAATTCAAATCACCCAATATTAGGGTGTTGAGTAGGACCTTTATATTTTCCAGTGTTTCCAGAAATGCGGAATGGGGGTCCTGGGACATGGTGGGTGATCTGCAGCAACCTACAATTTGAATTGCAGTTTTGTCCATTGTTAGTTGCACATGGATGATCTCTGAGGCATCGTGCTGTGCCACTTACCTGGAGATGTGGGTATCCTTGATGAATATGGATACAGCCCCACCTTTTGTATTTCAGTCCAGGTTCTGTGGCTGAATTGTGTGGTATGAGTTGTAGCCTGGTAGTGCTGGGGTGCTCTCTGGAGCCTTAAACCAGGTTTATGTTACTGCACAGATTTCGATTTTCTCCATACTGAGGAGTGCCTCGAGTGCATGCATTTTGAGGTTTAGACTTCTGGCATTGAGTAGCATTACCCTTAGCTTTTGGTTACTTGTGCTATTTACGGAGGTGGGTTTGTCTTTTGAGCTTTGCCTAAAAAAGGCAATATAGGGATGGCAAGAGCCTTGGCCAGTATTCAAAAGCCTAACGGTGACAGGTGCAAGCTGTCTCTTGCGAAGCAAAGTGGCTTGTCGAGCATGTCATCCCAGGTGGACAGACACTGGATCCCCTTTGAATGACACCAGAAGCTTAGCCAATTGTTGAAATTGATCATTTTTTCCTTATACTGTGGTATTATTCTTGGTGAGGGCAGGATGCTACTCAGGGTCAGGGTCATACCGGCCTGGGATATGTGATCAGAGAACTCTTCCATGTCTCTTTTCATGTAGTCCAGGGAGGTACATCTCAGGTCATTCCCACCAACATGGACAATGACAGAGTCATATTTGTACTTGTTATGGAGTGACCTGAGTGCTTGTGTTATGTGGCGAATCCTGGCACCTGACAGGCAGCTAACAGTAACCTTCTCCTTGTTCAGCCTAGTGAGTGGGATGTCAGTGTGCCTGACTATAGAGTCACCTATTACTAGTGTGTTGGGTATGTTATTTTGCCTTAAGGGCTGTGATTGCATGGCACACTGATTTTGTGAAGTATGTGTTTTATTGTTTGTGTTGGGGGGGGGGTGGAGGTTGCTTGGATGTCTGCTTTGGAGGTCTCTGTTGCTTTTGCAGATTTTTGATTTAGAGCCTCTGAGTATGTTTTCGTGTATTTATGTGTGTTTTTTGCCAGTGCTGGTTTAATAGGTCTGTGTGAGACTGGTGGTGTGATGCAAGTATTTCCCTTCTCCTCTTGACTATCTGTTCCAGTCTTGGGTTGAGAGAGCTTTGCCTCCAATTTGGCTGTATAATTGGATCTCTCGCACGTATTAGTGTTTGGTGGTAGGAGGAGAGGGTTGTCTGTGTACATGAGGCAGTTTAACATTGCCACATAATGCCCAGATTCACCAGTTGGACTGGAAAGTACACCTGAAACTGTCCCTTGTGCATGCCTGGATAGGTAAAGTGAGCTGTTTTACTGATTGGCTGGTAGGGATGAATAGAGAGTCTTGTCTTCTGGACAGTATAGGGGGGGTCTAGTGCTAGGGTTTATTAGTGCTTGCTATGAGTTTTGAGCAAGTGGTGGGCTGTGAAATTAATGGTTTGAGTGCTTAAGTTCAAAGTTTTTCTAGTTCCAAGGGAAAAATTTAAGAGGACACTTTCTGGAGCCAGGAATAGTTTAACCCTAGCTAACCGGTGCTGCCCGGTGCTCAAAACCACGCAAATGTATATTTTATAGCAGGGAAATGAAAGAGATAGAAATTAGCCCAAAATCACCAATAAACTACTAATTTCTGGGCTGAAACCACTCCTCCGATTGGCTGCTCAAAGCTCTCCCTCTCACAGGTGAACAGAGAAATCTCCTTCTATCCAAGTAAGGTATGGGCAAACACAGAAACTTGTAACGCAGCCCTGAATTCAGCACTAACTTGAAAACTGGACTATACTAGGTTAGAAAGGTGGGAAACAAGTATTTTTTTTTTGCAGAAAATAAAGCAGATACAATAAAAAAAAACACTTTAAATGCACAGAAATGGCTATCGCACTTGTGTGTAGCCTACAACAGTTAAACAGATAATGTAAACACAAAAATAACTTTGTTAAAGTGCAGGCAGTAAAACAAGTACAATATGTAGCTGAAACAAGCTTTTTAAAATAAACACTGAAAATTGGTGTTTTAGGTGGAATTAGGTAAAGACAGCAGGAAAATGATACTTAATCACTCCAATGTCTTGCTGTTGTTTTTGGCTTTGCCCAGAATTCTTGAGCAAAGAAGCTGAGTTACAGTATCTGATGTTCTGCGACTGCCAGTATTTAGAAAACTCCCAGAAAGAGAAAACCATCCCTGAAGATTGGAAGCATCAACTGTTGTTAAAATTTAAGGTTGGCACTGAGCTTGGTCACGCTGGGTTGCTGATCTTTAGTGATTACCCTTGTCATGTTCATTCACTGATTACTAGCTTTATCTTAAGAGGATCACATCATAACCCTGTTTTGGATAAAGAACATTATTAATCAGAAAATTAATAATCTTTTTTCACCTGAACAGCTTTTGTGGAGCCCCCAACACAGTTAAGGATGACTAAGGGAGGCCCTGAGGTAAAATAAATGTTATGAAATTGTGAAGCCTGTTAATTGACAAAACACAGTTACTATAACCACTGACATCTTTGAATTTTAAAGTAGATATAAATAGGGTTACTAGTTTGACAAATATGTTATAATATATCAAAATAAGAACCTGCTGTGGTTGGGGCCCCCCCAAGACCAGGGGTCCCTCTGCGACTGCAGGGTTCGCTGGTGCCTAAAGCTGGCTATGCCTTGGAGGACTTTTACTCAGGTAGATAGCTAATGTGGAGGTATCATTTTATTTATAGGTTTGTTTTCCAGGGTAGAGCACTGATCTCCATTGACATTTTTCAGACTCACCCCTGAAGCGGTGTCTGGTTAAGTGACACATTTAAAGAATATGGAGGCTATGGGAATCAAACCTTGACACCAGCTGAACACAGGAAACAGCTCATTAACAGGGTTGCAATTCTCTGAGCCAACTACCACACTGTAATATGAAAGAGAGAGGTAACTGAGAACACTTTTTTTGAGGGTGGGACTAACAATTTGTCATATTTTAAATTCCCCACTGAGTACTTTGATGACAGTGTTGTGGGAACAAATGGTTGTAACTAAGGAAATCATTTTTGAGCTTGTACATAGCATCTGAATTGCCTAGGCATAAAACCCTTACTAGGTTTAATGCTATTGACTGCCAGAAAAGCAATTACTTTTTGTTGTTGTGTCTTTCGTTTTATCCCAGTTAGGGGTCGCCACAGCGGAACTCTGGTCCGCTAATGTTTGGTAGTGGATTTTTATGTGCCAAGTTACCAGCCCTGACACACAACCTTCAATGAAGTCACACCCATTCACGCATGCCTCCACACAGAAGACCCTGTGGCTGAGAATTGAACGGGACAACATCTTGCTGTGAGGCGACAACGCTACCGCAGCACCACTCAAAATCTCAACCAACTGTAACTGAAGTATTGAATATTGTGAAGGAGATAAATCTTTCAAAAAGAGAAGAGCACATTGCAAGTAAAGAAGTGGACTTTGTGGGAAACGTACACACAGAATAATGTTTACAAGTAGGAGGAGAGGGGTGAGTTTAAGGGAAGGTGTGAAATGAACAGTTTCATGTTAGGATGGACTGAACGAAAAGTTTTAAAAAGCAAACATATGTACACCTCATTTCAATAAAAATGAAAACTGCTTCTCTGGTTTACTTTCTTTTATACTGATGCATGTGAATCTTTGTCACCATAGCGTGCACTGTACAGATTTTTGCAGAATGTCCAGATTTTTGCCTCATATTCTTGGTCTCTTTTTAATAAAATTGTGGTTTTCTAGCAAATCATTGGCAAATCATTAACAATTTAAGTCAGAAAATAATGACAGACATTTGAGTTCCAGAATTCATACCCTTTAGAAAATTCATGCTTATGTAAAAGCTTTTATTCTATCAACTTTCTAAGTTTGTAAGAGCAATATTTAAAAACTGTACCTATTTTTGGGCTTTTGTCCCCTTATTATTCATGGCTTTGTCCAGTGTTTTTGCTCTAAGAGGTTGGGAGGTATATATGTCACCATTTAAAATGTCATGATGAAGATCAGATATAATTGTTTAATTTAAACCTAATCCCTCCAATCAAAATACAGAACATTTGCTTTAATAACTTCTATAACAATACAGTAATAAGAATACATAGGTTCATGGGTATATACTAGGCTAACAACCACTAGGGCCCTTAAAAGCCTACCTATGTAACCCAAATGTGACCCACAAATTTGATTTATATTTGATTTATAGGGAGTTATTTACTGACTGCCTCTGTCCATCAGAGACATGAGGCCAGACCAAGGATGAATTTCTTATTACCCATAATCCATTGCTCCAAGTTGTGTTAAATAGGGATGGGGAGGAAGTCTGCTTCACATGGTTAGGGAGCCTGTTCCAGAGAATGTGAATTGTCTGAGAAAAACATCTGTCTCTCTAACATGTCCTATTTATGCTGCAAGCAAAATGTAGATCTTTTAATTTAGAAATGTTAATGCTGTTTGTTTTGTGGATGTACAAAAGATTCAGCAAAACAGGGTGCAGGTATGCCTTGTATGCCAGACAAAGATCACTTCTCAGAAGTCTGTATGATACCGATTAAAGAATCAGGGCTTTGAGGGGATCAGCGTAGGACACCATGTTTACTTCATTATTGTTTTTGTAAGGAACCTTTGTGAACGTTCCATTTCCTGCATGGGCCTGGTCAAGTACATACCAAAGAGGGTATTAAACGCTATGATGGGCCTGATGATAGTCAGCTACAGTGGTATGAACATCTCTCTGGACCTAGATGCAATACCTTTGCTTATAAGTTGAGCAAAACAGAAGGATTTTCTTACTACCTTGGACATGTATTTGTGAAATAGTAGTTTACTATCTACATGATTTCCGAGATTCCTGACAAGAAAATCAGCTTTTAAGGGTGCTTTATTGATGCCGTAGTTACCCGGAGGCAGACTTCCCAAAAGTTACTATAGTGCATTTCTTGGTATTGAGTTTTAAACCATTTGTCTGTTTTAGACCTTCCTGAAGGGTGTTCTCATCATGGGGGGGTTCAATGACTGCTCCCAGTTTGCTCTCATCTGCAAACTTGGTTAGCCAGAGGCCTTTGACATCCAAGAAATAGAGGAGCAGGCCTAACATGGATGCCTAGAGGACACCACTGGTGACTGGCCTGTTTGTGGAGATGGCCTCACTGATGTTAGCCTCCTGGATCCTATCACTGAACCAGCTAACTATCCAGCATGTTATAAAGGGGTTATATCAAGTTCTGTACTAGCTAACTATCCAGCATGTTATAAAGGGTTTTATACCGAGTTCTGTACTAGCTAACTGTCCAGCATGTTATAAAGGGTTTTATACCGAGTTCTGTACTAGCTAACTGTCCAGCATGTTATAAAGGGTTTTATACTGAGTTCTGTACTAGCTAACTGTCCAGCATGTTATAAAGGGGTTTATGCCAAGTTCTGTACTAGCTATCCAGTGCGTTATAAAGGTTTTTTCTACCAAGTTCTGCACTAGCTAACTATCCAGCATGTTATAAAGAGGTTATATCAAGTTCTGTACTAGCTAACTATCCACAGTGTTATAAAGGGGTTATACCAATTTTTGTACTAGCTAACTATCCAGCGTGTTATAAAGGGGTTATACCAAGTTCTGTACTAGCTAACTATCCAGCATGTTATAAAGGGTTTTATACCGAGTTCTGTACTAGCTAACTGTCCAGCATTTTATAAAGGGGTTTATGCCAAGTTCTGTACTAGCTAACTATCCAGCGTGTTATAAAGGGGGTTTATACCAATTTCTGTATTAGCTAGCTATCCAGCATGTTAAAAAGGGGTTATACCAAGTTCTGTACTAGCTAACTGTCCAGCATGTTTTAAAGGGGTTATACCAAGTTCTGTACTAGCTAACTATCCAGCGTGTTTTAAAGGGGTTTATACCAAGGTCTGTACTACCTAACTATCCAGCGTTAAAGGGGTTATACCGAGGTCTCTACTAGCTAACTGTCCAGCATGTAATAAAGGGGTTATACTAAGTTCTGTGCTACCTAACTATCCAGCGTGTTATAAAGGGGTTATACCGAGTTCTGTACTAGCTAACTATCCAGCGTGTTATAAAGGGGTTTATACCCAGTTCTGTAGTAGCTAACTGTCCAGCGTTTTATAAAGAGGTTTATACCAAGTTCTGTACTAGCTATCCAGCATGTTATAAAGGGTTTTTTACCAAGTTCTGCACTAGCTAACTGTCCAGCATATTATAAATGGGTTATACCACGTTCTGTACTAGCTAACTATCCAGCGTTGTTATAAAGGGGTTATACCAAGCACTGTACTAGCTAACTATCCAGTGTATTATAAAGGGGTTTATACCAAGTTCTGTACTAGCTAACTATCCAGCCTGTTATAAAGGGGTTTATACCAAGTTCTGTCCTAGCTATCAAGCATGTTATAAAGGTTTATTCTACCAAGTTCTGCACTAGCTAACTGTCCAGTGTGTTATAAAGGGGTTATACCAAGTTCTGTATTAGCTAAATATCCAGCGTGTTATAAAGGGGTTATACCAAGTTCTGTACTAGCTAACTATACAGCGTGTTATAAAGGGGTTATACCAAGTTCTGTACTAGCTAACTATCCAGTGTGTTATAAAGGGGTTTATACCTAGTTCTGTACTAGCTAACTATCCACAGTGTTATAAAGGGGTTATACTAAGCTCTGTACTAGCTAACTATCCAGCGTGTTATAAAGGGGTTTATACCAAGTTCTGTAAGTTGTCGGCAATGCCCAAGTGGGGTATTGTGTCAAATGCCTTAGATCTAGGTAGGCAGAATGCATAGTTTTCCCTCGTCCATTGCGTTAGTGACCTTTTTGTAAGAAGTACACCAGATTAAGTAAGCATGACCTTCATTTGACAAAGCCAAACTGAGTTGGATCCATTGTCTGGAAATCTCCTATGTTTCTTAATGATCATGTCTATGATAATTATTTCCATGGCTTTGCAAATAAGACTACTGAGACCCATGGGTCTGTAGTTTCCAGGATCTGTTGAAGATCCTCCTTTATGAAGTGGAATGACTGTCACAGTCCTTCATTCACATGGCACAAAGCCTGTTTTAAGACTGTAGTTAAATAATGACTCCAGGGGTCCTGATAAGTTGTATTTTAGACTATTCAGGAGGCATTCTGGGATGTTATTGGGGCCCACTGAGGTCATGGTCTTGGCTTTAGTGAGTGCAGCCAATACATACTCCCTAGTTATAGTTGGAGGGGTTATGTTTGAGGGTATTATTGAGGAGATGATTAGGGGTGGGGGGGTGAAGCTGGAACTGAATTTGCCCTCTAACAAGTTTGATATACCACTAGCCTCAGTGAATGTGGCAACATTAACCACTAGTTCAGGACATTGCTATGTACTGCCCTTGAGGTTTCTGAAATAGCTATAGAATGCCTTATGGTTATCTTTCACCTGGGAAAATATCTTAACCTAAGAGCTGACTTTGCTTGGCCTAATTAGCCATGCTAGTTGCCTGTTTACTTTGATGGGAGAGTTTTTATCTTTATGGGAATTACCCTTCCTGATTTTTGCCATAATTTTTTTCCTTTTGTTGTATATCCTGTTTGATTTGTGAAGCCACCAGGGCAGTTTGTTTCTGGGGCTAGTTCTGGGCTTACATCTGGCAGGTACAACAGCCTCAGTGTAGCTATTAACAAAGTTGTACAGAGTCTCTGAGAGCAACTCAGCATAGGCTGGTGAGTTTTCATGATTTAGAGGGGCATTACATTTTGACAAACCATCAGTTAATAACAGGTAATTTGCCTTTGAATAGTTGCTAACTGTGACTGGCTTTAATGGGATTATGGAATTGAATTGGATTTTGAAGGAGTGTGGTTGGACTTTAACAGGGAGGATGAGACATGAGGGGGGGTGCAGCATTCTCCCATATATGTCAGCATGAGCTCTAGTATGTTGGAGCAATTGGCGGGCATATTTTCTATTGGTTTAAGGGTGCTTGTATTTAAGAAGCCCAGAATCTCTGTGCCTGTAAATATGAGGCTGTGTAGCATTCCCAATCTATAGAGGGTAATTAAAGTCACCCATGAGTAGGGTGGTGAATTGGCTAGCAAGTGTCTCCAGTATGTCTAAGAATTTATTGTGAGCTTCTTGGGACATGGAGGGTGACCTATAGCTGGCAAAGATATGATACAGAATTTTGTCTATGGTGCTCTGGAGAAATTCCAGAAAGTCACTCTGTATTAAAACTCTAGAGGTATGCTTTTTATTGATGTATATTGAGAGACCTCCACCTTTAGATCTGGTCTGTGCAGCTGCTGGTCTAAAAGTGTAGAACGTGCTGAAACCTTGCTCTGCTGGGGTACTCTCTGCTGCTTTCAACCATATATCAGTAATGGTATAGATGTCTATATTCTCAAGTGTGAGGAGGCCATGGAGCGAGTGATGTTTTTATTTAGGCTCCTGGCACCAAGCAGTAACACCTTGAGGTTCTCTTAAGTTGTCTCCAGCATATCAGAGGAAGGGTTATTTACAAATTATCTGCATACTATACAGACATATAAAAGGGAAAAATACATATATGCTAAAAAAAACAAAACAAAACAAAAACAAAATCAGAATGTCAAAGAATGCGAGACCAGTGACAAGTGGAGCACTACAGGGTTCAGTCCTGGGTCCTCTCCTGTTAGCCTGTACTTCAGAGAAGTAGATACCAAACACAGAAGGTCTTTGGCTAACAAAGTTCGCAGATGACTGCAAATTAGGAGCCATAATCAAAACTCCTAATGATGTGGACATCCTACAAAAGGGCCTCGCTGAGACAGATGCCTGGTGTCAAAGCCATGGCCTCATGCTCAATGCCAAAAAGTGCATTGGCATCCCTTTTGGTAAAAAATCTGTACACATGAACTACCACATAGGCGGCAGTCTACTTAACACTGAAAGTATGATAGACCTTGGGACACAGGTGGACAGTAGTCTTTCATTTGATAATCACATCGCCACAGTAGTCAGGAAATCCTTCTACGTGGCACACCTCATCAAAAAAGATTTCTCATTCAGGAAAAAAGAGGTCATTGTTCCCCTCTACTCATCACTCACTAGACCCATTATAGAAAACAGCACCCCTTTTGGTATGTACCTCATAAGACATCTACAACAACTGGAAAGGCCGCAGAAGTACCTTACAAAGAGGATTACTGGCCTCAAACAGATGCCCTACGCAGACGTCTCAAAAAAACTCAAGCTTTACTCCATTGCATATCGCCTACTCAGAGGTGATCTCTGCCTAACATACAAAGCTATGTCAAACCCATAGCTGTTGGACATGCTCCACTTAAAGAAATCCCAATCCCTCCGAGCTACATGCTCTAGGGACCTAAACCTTGTCACCACAATAAGCAGAACATGCTGGAGGGATAGATTCCTGTCCCAGAGACTTCCCATACTCTGGAACAGACTACCTATCTATGTCAAACAGAGCTCCTCATTAGCACTCTACAAGAAAAATCTTGATTAGATGGGAGATAGGAAATTCACCTCGGGGATCACTTCTGTGGCTCTGCTCGACAGGGGCACAGGAAAATTATTTTCCTGGGGTACCTTTTTGGCTAGGCTTATATAGGCCCTAGGGCCAATAGCCTAGTATCTATTTTTATTTTTTTTTTTATTTAACATTTGTTGACCGGGAAAGTCCGACTAGGTTCCACAGATCCTGTTTTCAGCGGAGGCCCGGGGAGAAATGCTCCAGAATCATGTCTTTAGAATGTGGGAGGAAACCGGAGTACCTGAAGGAAATCCACGCGAACGCAGGGAGAACATGCAAACTCCACACAGAAAGCACCCCAACCGAGAATCGAACTGGAGAACCTCTTGCTGTGAGGCGACAGCATAACTGCTGCACCACTGCGCCGCCCTACCTATGAACCTATACGTAAGACTGACAGAGTAATGTGTCACCGATGGAGTCTGAATCATATAGATTGTTTACTAAATTATAATCTGCACCCTACATATCCAGTACTAAACAAATCCCTCACATCTCTCAAACAATACTAATACCTCTTCTTTACAGTTACCAACACTACACTTACTGTACGCCAATAGGATCCCATATCAAACAAGAATAGTCTACCTAAAAATAACCTAATAAGACCTATACAAATAATACCATCGGATGGTGTATGTTCTATACAAATAATACCATTGGGTGGTATATGTCCTATACAAATAATACCATCAGGTGGTATATGTCCTATAAAATAATACTATCAGGTAGTATATGTCCTATACAAGTAATACCATCAGGTGGTATATGTCCTATACAAATAATAGCATTGGGCAGTATATGTCCTATACAAATAATACCATCGGGTGGTATATGTCCTATACAAATGATACCATCGGGCGGTATATGTCCTATACAAATAATACCATCGGACGGTATATGTCATATACAAATAATATCAGTGGGCGGTATATGTCCTATGCAAATAATGCCATTGGGCGGTATATATCCTATACAAATAATACCATCGGGCGGTATATGTCCTATATAAATAATACCATCAGCCGGTATATGTCCTATACAAATAATACCATTGGGGGTATATGTCCTACACAATAATACCATTAGGCAGTATATGTCCTATACAAATAATACCATCAGGCGGTATATGTCCAATACAAATAATACCATTGGGTGGTATATGTCCTATACAAATAATACCATCAGTCGGTGTATGTCCTATAACACTATCAGGTGGTATATGCTCTATACAAATAATACCATCGGGCGGTATATGTCCTATACAATAATACTATTGAGTGGTATATGTCCTATACAAATAATACCAGCGGGCGGTATATGTCTGATACAAACAATACCACTTGGTGGCATATGTCCTATAGAAATAACACTGTCGGGTGGTACATGTCCTATACAAGCAATATCATTGGGTGGTATATGTCCTATACAAATAATACCATTGGGCGGTATATGTCCTATACAATAATGCCATCGGGTGATATATGTCCTATACAAATAATACCAGTGGGCGGTATATGTCTGATAAAAACAATACCACTTGGTGGCATATGTTCTGTAGAAATAATACCGTCGGGCGGTACATGTCCTATACAAGCAATACCATTGGGTGGTATATGTCCTATACAAATAATACCATCGGGCGGTATATGTCCTATACAAATAATATCATCGAGCAGTATATGTCCTATGCAAATAATAAAATCGGGCGGTATATGTCCTACACAAATAATACCATCAGATGGTATATGCCCTATACAGATATTACCATCGAAAGGTATATGTCCTATACAAATAATACCATCGGGTGGTATATGTCCTATACAAATAATACATTGGCTGGTGTATGTCTTATACAAATAATACCATTGGGCAGTATATGTCGGGTGGTATATGTCCAGTACAAATAATACCAACGGACAGTATATCTCCTATACAAATAATACCATTGGGCAGTATATGTCCTATACAAATAATAGCATTGGGTGGTATTTGTCCTATACAAATAATACCACTGGCTGGTATATGTCTTATACAAATAATACCATTGGGCAGTATATGTCGGGTGGTATATGTCCTATACAAAAAATACCATTGGGTGGTATATGTCCTGTACAAATAATACCAATGGGCGGTATATGTCCTATACAAATAATACCATTGGCCGGTATATGTCATATACAAATAACAGCATCAGGCAGTATATGTCATATACAAATAATATCATCAAGTAGTATATGCCATATACAAAGAATACCATCGGGTGGTATATGTTCTATACAAATAATACCATTGGGCGGTATATGTCCTATATAACTAACACCATCTGGCGGTATATGTCCTATACAAATAATACCATTGGGTGGTATAAGTCCTATACAAATAATACCATGGGTATATATTAAATTCTCGAAAGCCTACAATGTTGAATCTGATATTGTCGACACGAGAATAGCGAAACTGCAGAACATCGAACAAGTAAACAGAAATCTCCGTAAGGGGAGATTTCCATTTACTTCAATGTAGTGCGGTCACAGAGTTGGTATATTTAAGTAGCAGGGGGTGTAGGGGTGCAGCCCCCCACGTGGGGGGTGAAGGGGGGCTTGCCCCCCTGCCTACACCATTTAGTTTTATTTTTTGTTGTTTTTATTTTTTTTTCTGAACATTCGATGTTTTAACAGTTTGATCACTAAAGGTCGGCCTTTACTGATTAGAACTGTTAAATATTCAATGTTCTAATATAGACCCTAATACCATCGGGCAGTATATGTCCTATACAAATAATACCATTGGGTGGTATATGACCTATACAAATAATACCATCGGGTGGTATATGTCCTATACAAATAATACCATTGGGCAGTATATGTCCTATACAAAAAATAGCATTGGACGATATATGTCCTATAGAAATAATACGATCAGGTGGTATATGTCCGATACAAATAATACCATCGGTTGGTATATGTCCTATACAGATAATACCATTGGGTGGTATATGTCCTATACAAATAATACCAGCAGGCAGTATATGACATATACAAATAAGGTCATTGGGTGGTATATGTCCTATACAAGTAATACCATCAGGCAGTATATGTCCTATACAAATAATACCAGCAGGCAGTAAATGTCCTATACAAATAACACCATCGGGCGGTATATGTCCTATACAAATGATACCATCTGGCAGTATATGTCCTATACAAATGATACCATTGGGCAGTATATGTCCTGTACAAATAATACCATTGGGCAGTATATTTCCTATACAAATAATACCAACAGGCAGTATATGCCCTATACAAATAATACCATCAGGTGGTATATGTCCTATACATATAATACCATTGGGCAGTATATGTGCTATACAAATAATACCATCGGGCGGTAAATGTCCTATACATATAATACCATCAGGCAGTATATGTCCTACCAAATAACATCATTGGGCTTGTGTGTGCCTTATACAAATAATACCATCAGGTGGTATATGTCATATGCAAAGAATACCATCAGGTGGTATATGTCCTATGCAAATAATACCAACGGACAGTATATCTCCTATACAAATAATTCCATTGGGCGGAATATGTCCTATACAAATAATAGCATCAGGTAGTATATGTCCTATACAAATAATACTGTTGGCTGGTATATTTCTTATACAAATAACACCATTGGGCAGGATATGTCAGGTGGTATATGTCCTATACAAATAATAGCATTGGGTGGTATATGTCCTATACAAACAATACATTGGCTGATGTATGTCTTATACAAATAATACCATTGGGCAGTATATGTCGGGTGGTATATGTCCTGTACAAATAATACCAACAGGCAGTATATCCTATACAAATAATACCATTGGGCAGTATATGTCCTATACAAATAATAGCATCGGGCGGTATATGTCCTATACAAATAATACCACTGGTTGGTATATGTCTTATACAAATAATACCATTGGGCAGTATATGTTGGGTGGTATATGTCCTATACAAATAATATCATCAGGCGGTATATGTCCAATACAAATAATACCATCGGGCGGTATATGTCCTATACAAATAATACCATCGGGCGGTGTATGTCCTACACAAATAACACTATCAGGCAGTATATGCCCTATACAAATAATACCATCGGGCGGTATATGTCCTATACAGTAATACCATTGGGTGGTATATGTCCTATACAAATAATACCAGTGGGATGTATATGTCCGATATAAACAATACCACTTGGTGGAATATGTCCTGTAGAAATAATACCGTTGGGCGGTACATGTCCTATACAAGCATTACAATTGGGGGGTGTATGTCCTATACAAATAATACCATTGGGCGGACTATGTCCTAATCAAATAATATCATCGAGCAGTATATGTCCTATGGAAATAATAACATCGGGCGGTATATGTTCTTCACAAATAATACCATCAGGTGGTATATTCCCTATACAGATATTACCATCGAGCGGTATATGTCCAATACAAATAATACCATTGGGTGGTATAGTTCTACACAATAATACCATTGGGTGGTATATGTCCTACACAAATAATACCATCAGGTGGTATATGCCCTATACAGATATTACCATTGAGCAGTATATGTCCTATACAAATAATACCATCAGGTGGTATATGTCCTATACAAATAATACATTGGCTGGTGTATTTCTTATACAAATAATACCATTGGGCAGTATATGTCAGGTGGTATATGTCCTATACAAATAATACCAGCAGGCAGTATATGCCCTATACAAATAATACCATCAGGTGGTATATGTCCTATACATATAATACCATTGGGCGGTATATGTGCTATACAAATAATACCATCAGGCGGTATATGTCCTATACAAATAATGCCATCAGGCTGTATATTTCCTACACAAATAACATCATTGGGTGGTGTGTGTCCTATACAAATAGTACCATCAGGCGTTATATGTCATATGCAAAGAATACCATCAGGTGGTATATGTCCTATGCAAATAATACCAATGGACAGTATATCTCCTATACAAATAATACCATTGGGTGGTATAGGTCCTATACAAATAATAGCATCGAGTGGTATATGTCCTATGCAAATAATACCATTGGCTGGTATATGTGTTATACAAATAACACCACTGGGCAGTATATGTTGGGTGGTATATGTCCTATACAAATAATAGCATTGGGCGGTATATGTCCTATACAAACAGTACCATCAGCTGGCATATGTCCGATACAAATAATACTATCAGGCCGTATATGTCCTATACAAAAATATTATCGGGTGGTATACAGCCTATGCAAATAATGCCATTGGGCGGTATATGTCCTATACAAATAATACCATCAGGCGGTATATGTCCTATACAAATAAGATCATCGGGTGGTATGTGTCCTATACAAATAATGCCATCAGGTGGTATATGTCATATGCAAAGAATACCATCGGGTGGTATATGTCCTATACAAGCAATACCATCAGGCGGTATATGTCCTATAGAAATGACATCATCAAGCTGTATATGTCCTACACAAATAATAGCATCAGGCGGTATATGTCTTATACAATTTATTTTATTTATTTTATTTATTTATTTTACATTTGTTAACCGGGAAAGTCCGACTGGATACATATCCATTTTCAGCGGAGGCCCGGGGAGAAAAGCTCCAATTATTATCAAAAACATTTAGTAACAAAAACATGTAAGAATAGATGTTAAATACAAATAATAGTGTACGTAATAAGATGTTTAAAATATTGGAATGTATTATTTAATACAGATAAAAATATAGGTAACAAGATGTTTAAAATATAGAAATAGAGCTGTTACAAAGTTTAGATAACAAATTGAGGGGGGGGGAAGCATATTGAAAAGAGTTCTGAACGTTAGCAATGGGTCAGAGGTAGAAGATAGTTATAGGTTACTAAAAGGTGTGATAGAAAGGAAAATTCTCTGAAGAAGTGAAGTCAGAGGACTTTCTGTTGGTAGGGGTAAGACTGAGCGATAACAAAATTCAGATAGAAAGCAGGGGGGGAGGAGTAGAAGGGTATAAGGAAGGGTTTGTTTAGTGGAGGGGGTTGTTGAGGGAGGAGCTGGTATACACTTCAGTGAAGTAGGATTAAAAGTTGGTTATTTTGTTCTTGGTTAGTTTTAGTTTCGAAGGGCTTAGTTAGTTAGTTACTGTGTTTTTGGGTTAGTTTGGGTTTTGAAGGGAGTGTAAATATTGTTACTTTTTCAGTATCATTTGTGGTTATTTCAGTCTGGGTTTAAGCATGGACATAGCCAGAGTTTGAGCATGTGTGTCTTTAGTGCCTTTTCGAATTGAGGCAGGGAGCTGTTAGAGGTTATTTCTGGAGGAAGGGGGTTCCATTTTTTCCAGTAGAGTTGGAGAAAAGAGAGTCTCCAGCTGAGTTGTTTGCTTTGGTTGTTTGCACTAGCATTCTGCTGGATGAGCGGAGGGATGTTAAGTTGTTATGGGGGGTGATGATTTTAGTTAGAATAGGAGTACTGGTGGGTTGGTAGAGGATTTTATCAACATGTATGAGTTGGTTATAGTATATTAGATTTGGTAGTTCTAGCCAGCCTAGTTTTTGAAGATTATTACAATGATGGGTTCTGTATGTGGAGCCTGTGGCGAATCTAGCAATATTGTTATAGCAGCTGGTGATTTTGTTGAGATTTGATTTGGAAAGATTAGTAATGATGGGTGAGGCAAAGAGAAGGGAGGAGAGAAGATGTGTGTGAGCTATGGCGGTTCTGGCAGTTGGGGTTAGAAATTTCTTTATTCTATACATGGATCCTATGTTTTGTTTACTATTTTTATGGTTTTGTCGATATGGGCATTGTAGTTCAGATTGTTGTCAATGATTATGCCTAGTAGTTTGGTGTTTGGGTCAGGGGAAATTGTAGTCCCATTGTTTGAAGACACTGCAAATTTTGGTGGTGTTTGCTTTTGGGTGGGGGAGAACAGTAATAGTTTGGTTTTATTTGGGTTCAGTAGGAGTAAACAATTATGTAGCCAGTTTTCTACTTTGTTAAAGGTAGACTGGGCAGTGCAGATACGTGTAGAATCATCTGCATACTGTATGGCGGTAGCCTGTGGTATAATTTTGGGTAGATCATTGATGAATATAGAGAAAAGAAGGGGACCTAGAATGGAGCCTTGGGGAATGCCAAGAGTTATGGGTAGAAGGGGGGGATAGATTGTCTTTCCATAATACAGCTTGTTGTCGTCCATTTAGGTATGAGAGGAACCAGTCATAGGTAGATTTATCTATGGATAGTGAGTTGAGGGAGTCTAGGAGTAAAGTGTGATTTACCATGTCGAATGCTTTCGATAGATCGAGGAAGAGGGCAGAGGACAGCAGGCTTTGATTATGGTTGTAATTAATTGTGTGACAGAAGGAGAGATGGGCAGTGGTTGTGCTGTGGGCTGGTCTAAAACCATGTTGGGATGAGGCTAGGAGAGAGTTGTGGGTGAGGTGAGCTAATAGTTGTTTCTGTATGCATTTCTCCATTATTTTAGCTAGGGGAGATAGAATTGCGATAGGTCTATAATTTGAGAGTTCTGTGGAGTTCCCTCCTTTGTGGAGTGGAAGAATGTGTGAGATTTTCCAGATGGAGGGGATGTAAGATTCTTGGATCGTGCGATTGATTAAGATAGAGATGGGGTAAGCTACTACTTTAGCGGCCTTTTGTAGGAATTCTGCGGGAAGTAGGTCAGCTGCAAGGGTGGTAGGCTTTAATTTTTCTAGTGAGTGTTTGATATAGTCTGCGGAGATGGGCTCTAGTTTTAAGAGAGAGGGGTGCGTATGAGTAGGTGAGGTTGTAGTCTGTGGAGATGGGCTCTAGTTTTAAGAGAGAGGGGTGCATATGAGTAGGTGAGGTTGTAGTCTGTGGAGATGGGCTCTAGTTTTAAGAGAGAGGGGTGCGTGAGTAGGTGAGAGGTTGTAGTCTGTGAGATGGGGCTAGTTTTTAAGGGGTGCATATGAGTAGGTGAGGTTGTGGAAGAAGAGGAGGGAGATAGATTATTATATATTATTATATATATTATTATATTATTATTATTATTATAGATTATTGGCTAGGGATTTGACGGTTTCAGTGAAAAAAGTGTTAAAGGTATTAGCTACTGATTCAGGGGGTAGGTTTAAGGTTGACGAGGGGGTGGGGGTTGATGATTTGCCTGGGTGAGTAGTTTGTTTAGACCTGACCAAAATTTTTGAGGCTGATGTTGGTGTTTTTGTTGTAAGTTAAAATAATAGTTTTGCTTGTCTAACATAATGGATTTTTTAGTGTCATTTCTAATCTGTAAGTTGTGTGGGCTTGTGGGGATTTGGTGGTGCTCCATGAAGTCCATGCTCTATTTCTAGAAGTAAGCTTTTGTCTAGTGGTATAGGTTAGCCGTGGAGATATTTTACTTTTGGTTCTGAATCTGCGTTTGGGGGCGTACTTGTCTAAGATGGTTAGGAAGGTGTTGTTGAATTCTGCTACTGCTTGGTCAAGGGGTAGTGTTTTGAGTTTGGCCCATCTGCATAGGCTTAGATCAGATTGGAAACTATGTAGGTTAAAGTTCTTTATGTTCCTATGGGTTATAAAGGTGGATTGGTGGGGTGTATCTTCTTTTTTTCTCAATATATAGGTTAGGAGGTGGTTGCTCATGTCTTCGGGTAGGGTCCCTGCTTTGTACCATTGAGGATTGTTGTTTATAAGGATCCAATCTATAATGCTTTCCTTTTTGTTAGATTTGTTGATTCTGGTGGGGATAGTAATGGTTTGAGAGAAACCATTTAAGTTAATATGGGTGGTTGGGAGGAGACCTGAACAAGTAGTCCAGTCAATGTTGAAATCTCCAAGTATGATTGTTTCTTGGGGATGAGAGGAGGATAACCATTGGAATGTTCTTTCTAGGGTGTCGATGTTATTGCCTGGAGGAATATAACTGCATACTATGTTTATAGCTTTGTTTTTATTGAGTTGTACTCTTGTGATTATTGTTTCGGTTTTGGAAGTTACTTGGTCAGGGGGGATGTTAATTGTAGGTAATTGTAGAGAGGATTTGTAAAGGATGGCTACCCCGCCTCCTTTTCTTGTTGTACGGTCAAGTCTTATTATATTGTATTGGGGGGGTAATATTTTATTATCATTAATAGAGGGTTTTAGCCAGGTTTCTGTGAGGCAGAAAACCTCAGGTGAGTGCATATCTATGAGAGCATGCAGGTTGTGTAGTTTGTTATTTATGTTTCTGATATTTAGGTGACAGACTAGAAATGATTTTGGGGCATTATGTGAGCTTCTTATGTTGGTGGGAGTTACATCTAGGGGGTTACT
This sequence comes from Protopterus annectens, assembly GCF_019279795.1. Taxonomy (NCBI): domain Eukaryota; kingdom Metazoa; phylum Chordata; order Ceratodontiformes; family Protopteridae; genus Protopterus; species Protopterus annectens. Next base: position 6,533,050 of record NC_056745.1, on the reverse strand, counting down.
GAGGGTTGGAGAGTTTGGGCCAGGGTTAGGATGGATATCGCCGTTGGCTATAAGATTGCGTAATCTTTGTATGAGTTTGGTGAACTTATGTAAAGTTTGGTAATAGTTTTTAGTCTTTGGGTTTAAGTATGTAGGTTGTAGTGGAACAAGAGGTTTTGGAGCTGGATCATAGTGGAAGTAGGGTTGTGTGGAGGGAGCAGTGTGTGTATGGTAGTGGATTGTTGTACTTGGTGTAGTGTGTTCAAACTTAGGCAGGTAGTAGAGTTCATAGGCAGTGTGGAGATGAAGAATAATGAGTGGGGGTATGAGGTAAAAGAATGGTTGAAGTTTAGGGGAGGAGGAGGGAGCTGGTGGATACATGGTAGATTTGGTAGTATTTATGTTTTAAGAGAAGTATAAGCCAGTGGTATAGTTGGCCGGTATATGTCCTATGCAAATAATACTATCGGGCCGTATATGTCCTATACAAAAATACCATTGGGTGGTATACATCCTATACAAATAATGCCAATGGGCGGTATATGCCCTATACAAATAATACCATTGGGCGGTATGTGTCCCATACAAATAATAGCATCGAATGATATATGTCCTATACAAATAATACTATCAGGCGGTATATGTCGTATACAAGGAATACCATCGGGTGGTATATGTCCTATACAAACAATACCATCAGGTGGCATATGTCCTATGCAAATAACATCTTTGGATGGTATATGTCCTATACAAATAATACCACTGGGCAGTATATGTCCTATACAAATAACCTCATCGGGCGGTATATTTCCTATACAAATAATACCATCGGGCGGTATATGTCCTATACAAATAATATCATCCAGCAGTATATGTCCTATGCAAATCAGAACATCTGGCGGTATATGTCCTACACAAATAATATCATCAGGTGGTATATGCCCTATACAGATATTACCATCGAGTGGTATATGTCCTATACAAATAATACCATCGGGTGGTATATGTCCTATACGAATAATACATTGGCTGGTGTATGTCTTATACAAATAATATCATTGGGCAGTATATGCCGGTTGGCATATGTCCTGTACAAATAATACCAACAGGCAGTATATCTCCTATACAAATAATACCATTGGGCGGTATATGTCCTATACAAATAATAGCATCGGGCGGTATACGTCCTATACAAATAATACCACTGGCTGGTATAGGTCTTATACAAATAATACCATTGGGCAGTATATGTCGGGTGATATATGTCCTATACAAATAATACCCTCCAGTGGTATATGTCTTATACAAATAATACCATTGGGCGGTATATGTCCTATACAAATAATACCATTGGGCGGTATATGTCATATACAAATAATATCATCGGGCGGTATATGTCCTATACAAATAATACCATCAGTCGGTATATGTCCAATACAAATAATGCCATCGGGTGGTATATGTCCTATACAAATAATACCATTGGGTGGTATATGTCCTACACAATAATACCATTGGGCGGTATATGTCCTACACAAATAATACCATCAGGTGGTATATGCCCTATACAAATAATACATTGGCTGGTGTATTTCTTATACAAATAATACCATTGGGCATTATATGTCGGGTGGTATATGTCCTGTACAAATAATACCAACAGGCAGTATATCTCCTATACAAATAATAGCATTGGGCGGTATATGTCATATACAAATAATAGCATTGGGCGGTATATGTCCTATACAAATAATACCACTGGCTGATATATGTCTTATACAAATAATACCATTGGGCAGTATATGTCGTGTGGTATATGTCCTATACAAATAATACCATTGGGTGGTATATGTCCTGTACAAATAATGCCAATGGGCGGTATATGTCCTATACAAATAATACCATTGGGCGGTATATGTCCTATACAAATAACAGCATCAGGCAGTATATGTCATATACAAATAATAACATCAGGTAGTATATGTCCTTTACAAATAATACCATTGGGCGGTGTATGTCCTATACAAATAACACCATCAGGCAGTATATGTCATATACAAATAATAACATCAGGTAGTATATGTTGTATACAAAGAATACCATTGGTATATGTCCTATACAAATAACAGCATCAGGCAGTATATGTCATATACAAATAATAACATCAGGTAGTATATGTCATATACAAAGAATACCATTGGGTGGTATATGTTCTATACAAATAATACCATTGGGCGGTATATGTCCTATACAAATAATGCTATTGGGTGGTATAAGTCCTCTACAAATAATACCATGGGTCTATATTAAATTCTCGAATGCTGACAATGTCGAATCTGATATTGTCCACACGAGAATAGCGAAACTGCAGAACATCGAGCAAGTAAACGGAAATCTCTGTAAGGGGAGATTTCCATTTACTTCAATGAAGTGCGGTCTCAGAGTTGGTATATTTAAGTAGCAGGGGGTGTGGGGTGAATGGGGGCTTGCTCCCCTGCCTACACCGTTTAGTTTTATTTTTTGTTTTTTTTAATTTTTTTTATCTGAACATTCGATACCTTAACAGTTTGATCACTAAAGGTCGACCTTTACTGATTAGAACTGTTAAATATTCGATGTTCTATTATAGAATCTAATACCATCGGGCAGTATATGTCCTATACAAATAATACCATTGGATGGTATATGACCTATATAAATAATACCATCGGGTGGTATATGTCCTATACAAATAATACCATTGGGCAGTATATGTCCTATACAAATAATAGCATCGGACAATATATGTCCTATACAAATAATACCATCAGGTGGTATATGTCTGATACAAATAATACCATCGGTTTGTATATGTCCTATACAGATAATACCGTTGGGTGGTGCATGTCCTATACAAATAATACCAGCAGGCGGTATATTTCATATAGAAATAAGATCATCGGGTGGTATATGTCCTATACAAATAATACCATCAGGCAGTATATGTCCTATACAAATAATACCAGCAGACAGTAAATGTCCTATACAAATAACACCATCGGGCGGTATATGTCCTATACAAATAATACCATCTGGCGGTATATGTCCTATACAAATAATACCATCAGGTGGTATATGTCCTATACAAATAATGCCATTGGTTAGTATATGTCCTATACAAGTAATACCATCAGGTGGTATATGTCCTATACAAATAAAACCATCGGGTGGTATATGTCCTATACAAATGATACCATTGGGCGGTATATGTCCTGTACAAATAATACCATTGGGCAGTATATGTCCTATACAAATAAAACCAGCAGGCAGTATATGCCCTATACAAATAATACCATCAGGTGGTATATGTCCTATACATATAATACCACTGGGCGGTATATGTGCTATACAAATAATACCATCGGGCTGTAATATGTCCTATACAAATAACATCATCTGGCGGTGTGTGTCCTATGCAAATAATACCATCAGGCGGTATATGTCATATGCAAAGAATCCATCAGGTGGTATATGTCCTATGCAAATAATACCAATGGTGGTATATGTCCTATGCAAATAATACCAATGGACAGTATATCTCCTATACAAATAATACCATTGGTATTATTAATTATTAATTATTAATAATATCATCGAGCAGTATATGTCCTATGCAAGTAATAACATCGGGCGGTATATGTCCTACACAAATAATACCATCAGATGCTATATGCCCTATACAGATATTACCATCGAGCGGTATATGTCCTATAGAAATAATGCCATCGGGTGGTATACAAATAATACATTGGCTGGTGTATGTCTTATACAAATAATACCATTGGGCAGTATATGTCGGGTGGTATATGTCCTGTACAAATAATTCCAATGGGCAGTATATCTCCTATACAAATAATACCATTGGCCGGTATATGTCATATACAAATAACAGCATCAGGCAGTATATGTCATATACAAATAATATCATCAGGTAGTATATGTCATATACAAAGAATACCATCGGGTGGTATATCTTCTATACAAATAATACCATTGGGCGGTATATGTCCTATACTATATCTCCTATACAAATAATACCATTGGGTGGTATAAGTCCTATACAAATAATACCATGGGTATATATTAAATTCTCGAAAGCCGACAATGTTGAATCTGATATTGTTGACACGACAATAGCAAAACTACAGAACATCGAACAAGTAAACGGAAATCTCCGTAAGGGGAGATTTCCATTTACTTCAATGCAGTGCGGTCTCATAGTTGGTATATTTAAGTAGCAGGGGGTGTAGGGGTGCAGCCCCCCACATGGGGGGTGAAGGGGGGCTTGCAACCCTGCATACACCGTTTAGTTTTATTTTTTGTTGTTTTTCATTTTTTTTTTGAACATTCAGTGTTTTAACAGTTTGATCACTAAAGGTCGACCTTTACTGATTAGAACTGTTAAATATTCGATGTTCTAATATAGTCATTAATACCATCGGGCAGTATATGTCCTATACAAATAATAGCATCAGGTATACAAATAATACCATCAGGTTGTATATGTCCTATACAAATAAAACCATCGGGTGGTATATGTCCTATACAAATGATACCATTGGGCGGAATATGTCCTGTACAAATAATACCATTGGGCAGTATATGTCCTATACAAATAATACCAGCAGGCAGTATATGCCCTATACAAATAATACCATCGGGTGGTATATGTCCTATACATATAATACCATTGGGCGGTATATGTGCTATACAAATAATACCATCGGGTGGTATATGTCCTATACAAATAATACTATCAGGCGGTATATGTCCTATACAAATAACATCATTGGGCGCTGTGTGTCCTTTACAAATAATATCATCAGGCGGTATATGTCATATGCAAAGAATACCATCAGGTGGTATATGTCCTATGCAAATAATACCGACAGGCAGTATATCTCCCATACAAATGATACCATTGGGCGGTATATGTCCTATACAAATAATGGCATCAGGTAGTATATGTCCTATACAAATAATACCATTGGCTGGTATATGTCCTGTGCAAATAATACCAATGGGCGGTATATGTCCTATACAAATAATAGCATCAGGCAGTATATGTTCTATACAAACAATACCATTGGCTGGTATATGTCCGATATAAAATAATACTATCAGGCTGTATATGTCCTATACAAAAATACCATTGGGTGGTATACGTCCTATACAAATAATGCCATTGCGCGGTATGTGTCCTATACAAATAATGCCATCAGGTGGTATATGTCATATGCAAAGAATACCATTGGGTGGTATATGTCCTATAGAAATGACATCATCGGGCTGTATATTTCCTATACAAATAATAGCATTGGGCGGTATATGTCTTATACAAACAATACCATCAGATGGTATATGTCCTATGCAAATAACAGTATTGGGCCATATATGTCCTATACAAAAATACCATCGGGTGGTATACATCCTATACAAATAATGCCAATGGACGGTATATGCTCTATACAAATAATACCATCAGGCGATATGTGTCCTATACAAATAATAGCATCGGACGATATATGTCCTATACAAATAATACTATCAGGCGGTATATGTCATATAGAAAGAATACCATCGAGTGGTATATGTCCTATACAAACAATACCATCAGGCGGTATATGTCCTATACAAATAACATCATTGGACGGTATATGTCCTATACAAATAATACCATCGGGCAGTATATGTCCTATACAAATAACCTCATCGGGCGGTATATTTCCTATACAAATAATAGCATCAGGTGGTATATGTCCTATATAAATAATACCATCAGTCGTTATATGTCTTGTACAAATAATACTATCGGGCAGTATATGTCCTGTACAAATAACACCATATGTAACAAACTGAAATGCTGACAGGAATGCCAAGGCAGCTGGAATCTCAAGACAGAGAATGGGGTAAGGTATTCCCAGATAGGCTCAACCTTCTCAAGCAATGTTTCTCAAGGGTCACTTGGAAAACTAGTTTGAATTCTCATGGGGGAAGAAATGTGACAGACCAAAATGCTGCCAGCCCAGCTAGCTGGAATTTTGTAAATAATTATATGTCACTTGAAAATATTAATATGATTTATATAGAAATGTGACACTGCCAGCCCAGCTATCTGGAATTTTGTAAATAATCATGTCATTTGTGAATATCAGTATGACCATAGGCCTGTCTTACAAATGTAAGAGAACTATGTGCTATGTGGATATTAAACTACTGGTGCAGAAATGTGTGTTGAACTGTATGTTATGTACTGAGATTCAAGAATGTAACCACAGTGTACCCTGCTGGAAAAGAGCAGAAATGTGTATAAACTATATATCTGTGCAAATGTGTGTTTTAATGGTAGAAGTTGGAACATACAGAGTTGACTTGCAAAACTTCAAGAAAGTAAGTTGAAATTGTTTATGACTGTGCTATAAAAGTTAGTTAATGCAAAGAGACAGGATGTCTAGAGCTAAAGGGTTTTCTATTGTCTTGAAACAGATATAATTACCAGGTTTAAAATGTAAAAGTGTTTAATTGTTTTAGGACTTCCAGTTCTAGGCAAACATCTGAGAGATATGTACTTCTCACATAGAGGTGCTAAATTCCAAGTTTCTGTTAGCCTGTGAACTGAAGGCAGGTGACAAAGAGTGATGTCATCCCATCTAACCCAGCAGTAATGTGTATTATCAATTTAAGAACTATCTCAGAAAGGGTGTCTGTGCATCTTGTATCTTGTCTTGGGACTAGAAACATTCCATTCAGCAGCACTTCTGCCAGTGTCTTGCTAATAGTAAGTAACTAAGGAAAAGTTATTTCTTTTAGATATAGATAGGAATGTAGTGAAGATTAGTTTAGATGTTTGCAGTATTTACTTGAGACTGTCATGCAATGTTGTTTTAAAATATTTCCTGTGATTCTGAACTCTGTAGTCACTGTGTTAAGTTACTGAGTATTGTCTTGTTCTTTTATTATTTACTATTAAATATAGTTAAACCTTTTAATAGTGGCTGGTTTGTTTAGAGATATTTAAGCTCTTTGGGTACTTGCATATGTATTTGGTGACACTGTACAGGCCACTCTAATAGCCTTAGTCTTGGTCACACTTACCATTTGGATAATAGTAACATCAGACAGTAAAATTCATCACCCTTTGGGAAGGGCCTTAAAGTAGCTGATGAGTTATGGCAGCAGTGCTAACTACCTTATGGTCTGGTCAGAAGGGGGCATAGCTAGTAAACCTGTGCAAGCCTTTCCCAGGTGTGTGTGTGTGTATAAATCAGATCTTAAAGACTGTGTGTGTGTGTGTGTGTGTGTGTGTGTGTGTGTGTGTGTGTGTGTGTGTGTGTGTGTGTGTGTGTGTGTGTGTGTCAGCTACTTGGGCAGGGACACGAAGCACTGGTTGGACAGAGAGAGTGCTGGGAGGACTTGGCTTGGAAACTTGGCTGAGGACTCAGCTCTATAGCTGTGCCAATGGGGAATCTTACTGGGGATCTGGAGAAAGAGGGAGAAACCAACCCCAGACCAACAGTGATCTCTGTGGGCTCTTAAGGGAAATTGTACTTTACTGTGTGTGTACTTGTCATTCTCCCAATGTGGATTTCCCTCACTAGTGATAGTGGTGAGGATTGAGGCTCCTTGATTACTGGGCCAGTGCAGGGGCATCACAGTATATATCCTATACAAATAATGCCATCGAGCGGTGTATGTTCTCTTCAAATAATACCATCAGGCAGTATATGTCCTTTACAATAATACCATCGGGCGGTATATGTCCTATACAAATAATACCAGCAGGCTTTATATGTCCTATACAAATAATACCATCGAACGGTATATGTCCTATACAAATAATACCATTGGGAGGTATGTGTCATATACAAATAATACCATCGGGCGGTATATGTCCTATACAAATAATACCATCAGGCGGTATATGTCCTATACAAATAATACCATTGGGCGGTATATGTCATATACAAATAATACCATCGGGCGGTATGTGTCCTATACAAATAATACCATTGGCCGGTATATCTCATGTACAAATAACACCATCGGGCAGTATATGTCCTATACAGTAATACCATCGGGCGGTATATGTCCTATACAAATAAAACCATTGGGCGTTATGTGTCCTGTACAAATAATACCATCAGGTGGTATATGCCCTATACAAACAATACCATGGGGTGGTATATGTCCTATACAAAGAATACCATCAGGTGGTATATGTCCTATACAAATAATACCATCGGGCAGTATATGTCCTAAACAAATAATACCATCGGGCGGTATATGTCCTATACAGATAATACCATCGGGCGGTATATGTCCTATACAATAATACCATCAGCTGGTATATGTCCTATACAAATAATACCATTGGGAGGTATGTGTCCTATACAAATAATACCATTGGGCGGTATATGTCCTGTACAAATAATATCATCAGGCGGTATATGTCCTATACAAATAATACCATCGGGCGGTATATGTCCTATACAATAATACCATCAGGTGGTCTATGTCCTATACAAATAATACCATCAGGCGGTACATGTCCTGTACAAATAATACCATTGGCTGGTATATCTCCTCTACAAATAACACCATCGGGCGGTATATGTCCTATACAATAATACCATCAGGCGGTATATGTCCTATACAAGTAATACCATTGGGTGGTATATGTCCTATACAAACAATACCATGGGGCAGTATATGTCCTGTACAAAGAATACCATCAGGTGGTATATGTCCTATACAAATAATACCATTGGGCGGTATATGTCCTATACAATAATACCATCGGGTAGTATATGTCCTATACAAATAATACCATCTGGCAGTATATGTCCTATACAAATAATACCATCAGGCAGTATATATCCTATACAAATAATACCATCGGGAAGTATATGTCCTAAACAAATAATACCATCGGGCGGTATATGTCCTATACAGATAATACCATCGGGCGGTATATGTCCTATACAAGTAATACCATCTGGCAGTATATGTCCTATACAAATAATACTATTGGGCCATATATGTCCTATACAAATAATACCATCAGGCAGTATATGTCCTATACAAATAATACCATAAGGTGGTATATGTCCTATACAAATAATACCATCAAGTGGTATATGTCCTACACAAATAATACCATTGGGCGGTATATGTCCTATACAAATATCATCGGGCGGTATATGTCCTATACAAATAATACAATTGCATGGTATATGTCCTATACAAATAATACCATTGGGCGGTATATGTTGTATACAAAGAATACCATCAGGTAGTATATTTCCTATACAAATAACATCATTGGGTGGCATATGTCCTATGCAAATAATGTCATCAGGTGGCGTATGTCTGTTCCTTTCTAGTCTTGCTACCTTCACTTTATTTTAATATTCTGACACACTGTAGTATCTATTCATTGATTCCTTTCTGGAATAGCCAGGGTTTAATGTCTTCTGCTCTTTGACTGATTACTTAGTTTACAAACAGATCCTGATTGTTTCCAACTGTATTACTTTCACTGTGTGATCAATGTTAAACGGCATGTGTTATATATTACGTTCTGTGTTGAGCTTTTCTCCCTGGGCCTCTGCTGAAAATGGACATGTGTCCAGTCAGACTTTCCCAGTAAACAGATGTAAGTTAAAATAAATAAAAATAATAAAATAAAACAGATCCATAGCTGAACACACTGTCCCCTCTCTCTGGAAAATTTCTTATGTCGTCCCCCTACATATAGGTGGATCCTCAACAGAACTTAATAATTATTGCCTCATAGCTATACTATCACCCCTATCAAAAATCTTAGAAAAATGTGTACACACCCAACTACTGAATCATCTTCTTCAATATAACCTGCTAGCAAATAACCAACATGGATTTCAGTCAAACCATAGTACCATCTCTACCCTTATATCCTTTACTGACCATGTGAACCAACAAAGACATCTCGGTAACTTAGTATCTGTTGTCATCCTAGACCTGTCAAAGGCATTTGACACAGTATCCCACTGCACATTGCTATCAACTCTCTCTGAGCTCATTCTGGATAACTCCTCTCTACTGTGGTTTAAAAATTATCTGTCCCTCCGGCAACAAGCTGTTAAATGTCATAAGTCTCTCTCCCCTCGCCTCTCAGTGGGACAAGATGCTCCGCAAGGATCCATTCTTGGCCCCTTACTATTTTCCATCTTTACCCATAACCTCCCCTCGGCTACTCAGCAAACTAAAACAGTACAGTATGCTGATGACACCACCCTTATTTTCTTAGCCCCATATCTACAATTACTCTAAGATAGAACCCAGGAAGCCTTCACTTCTATAGAAAAATGCCTAAATTCCTCCCATCTCATACTAAACCCATCCAAGACCCAACTCATGATCTTCCACCCATCCAAAACGTTCACTCCTATCTCAGCATTCTCAATAACACCCTCCAACAATACCCTTATCACACCAGTAACCCAAGCCAAGCTACTAGGTGTAACTATTGACGAACACCTAAAATTTGACAAACATATAACACTAACAATTGCCAAAGTTCATAAAAAACTAGGTTCAGTCTACCGCTGCAAGCGTTTCCTCACACAGGAATCCTGAATCACTATCTCTCATACCCATCTACTCTCCACCTTACTATACGCTTCCTCAATTCTAACTAACCTAAACAAATCTGACTTTCTGAAACTATCTACCTGCTACAATAAAATCTCAAAATTTGCAACCAATGCTAAGTTTTGTTCTCATCACTGCCTCTCCCTAAAACAACTAGGATGGTTAGAACTCCCTAACCTACTAAAATACAATCAACTTCTACTGATCCATCAACTGCTATACAAACCAAATAAAATACCTGCCCTCTCTGATCTGCTCACCTTCCATAATACTGCGTGTCAACTAAGATCTCCCAATACCGGTCTACTGACTGTTACCAATTGCTTACATAGCTCAGGCCAGTCTCCTTATTCCTATGCAGTTGCTAAGGCCTGGAACTCTCTACCCCCTGACATTAGATGTCTAAATAGTAAACATACTTTCAAATCCCTACAAAAAGATCTCCTATTCAAAACTTGGATATGTTCCTGTACAGGGCCAGACTAATTTCACCTGTTCCTGACTTTCAACATCCCTAGATCACAGGTGTACTGTGTAGATGTTCATTGTGCATGCAGCTGCAGTCATAACAGATGGGTTCTCCTGCCGTCAGGCGGGTCCTCGGTCAGCCGAATTCCAAAGTCTAGGTCCGGCGTCGGTTGTCGTCGCTTCTTCCCTGACATCAGTGCGACAGGGGTATAAAGGAACCAGCCAACGCCATTTTCTTCAGTCTTTCTTGCCACGCGGTGCCCGAAGCAGAAGCAGTTCGCAAGTGCCGGTCGGCCATCTCCTGAGATTACAAAATTTGGAAACTGAAGTCTTCTTAAAAGCTAAGTACCCCGTTGGGGAAACTTTTCTTGCCTCAGACCGATGTCAGACAAAGTTAATAATTGTATTTCTTGTGGGAAGCAAATACCACATAAGGATTTCCATTCCCTATGTATACCTTGTTTAGGCCCAGACCACGACGTCTCGGTCTGTCGCTTTTGTGCTACATTCAACAAACGCACTATTAAGCGTCGGGCGGAGTTCACCCAGCATTATTTTGGGAAAGCATTTAAATATACTATGTCATCGGATACTCCGACTCCGGTTTTGTCTAAAAAACGCAAAGACAAGGACCGACACATGAGGTCCGCGGCCTCTACCGACACCACGCCAAAGCCGACTACACGTGGTCTGGTTCTCAGTGAGGTGCCTACGCAGCCCCTGATTACCGATGACACTTCTTTGACGGTGTCTCCTGTGCCCGAGGTCGCAGGCTCCTCGGCCCACACCCCATCTACAGATACCGAAGCCACTCTTGGCATTGAAACTCAGAATGTGGACAGGTCCACCTCCACTCAAGGTGTCTTCAGACCTTCCTCTTTTTTCTCCATCAAGGCTTTCACAAAGTCTAAAGCAACCATGCACTCTAAGAGACCAGCTACACAGGGCCCATCTCCGGGCCCCATGCCTAAGAAACAGATGCTTAAAATGGCTGAGGATTTAATTACTCTAATCAGAGGTTCTCAGCCCCCACCTGACAAAAGGCCCAGAGTGGAGGAAGATTTCCCCCTCCTCTGATCAGGGCTCCATTATTTCAGAGCACTCTGATGATGAGGAGCATTCTTACTCCCCTTTTGAAGACTCTGATGTGGAGGAGTCCATCCCTTCTGTATCCCCCCCTGAGGATTACTCATTTGGGGAAACTTTGCATAACTTAAGGGAACACTTCCACTGGGAAGGCCAGGATTATTCAGATTCCAAGAAAAGGCTCAGGGAATTTCTCTTGTTACCTCAGCATAGGCCTCTGGCTATACCTCCTGTCTTGGACATCCTAGATGATGTTTACTTGGAGGCCTACCTTAACCCGGACTCTCTACCTCCAGCTCCAGTTAAGCCTGACAGGTACTACAGGGTTCCTGACTCACACCAATTTCTTTACAAAAGCCATGCTGCTGACCCAGAAACCATCTCACAGGGCCCCAAGGGAGTTAAGGCCTCCATTGCCAAAAATCCATTGCCTTCGAGAGATTCCAGATCCTTAGAAAGGTGGGGAAAAAGGTATATACCTCGACTACCTTATCCATGAGGGCCTTAAACTGTCAGTTTCATATGCTAAAATACCAACAGTTTTGTTATCACAATTGAAGAGTAAAATGTCACAACCTGAGAAACCAGACTTGAAGGAGTTGCAGGATTTGATGCATAGTGCAGAACAAGTGGGTAAGCATACCTTACAATGTGGTTTTGATGCTCTAGAGGCCTCATGTAGAGCTGCTGTTACAGGATCAGTCATACGTAGGCATGCCTGGCTCAAGGAACAAGCCTTGCCTGATCATGTCAAAGCTAAATTACTAGGCGCCCTCTTCAAAAGGATGTACTATTTGGTGCTAATGCTGAGGAGGTATTAAGGAAAATGGAGGAAAAGGCTAAATCAATGCAAACTGTGAAAGAATTTCTACAGGTTCAACCCCCACATTTTAGCAGAAATTGGCCTTCCAAAAATTGGTCCTTTCCTGCCACAGACAGACCCCAAAGAGGCAGATACAAGCATCCGAGGGGCAGAGGACAATCCCAAGGATCGTTTAGAGGCAGACAATGGCAAGCTCCTACACAAAGAGGTGGTGAGGACAACTCGCAATCATTCAGAAAGCAAGCCCAATGACTTTCCCCTTTGCATGCCAACCAGGTCTCAAATGGCAGCCCCCTTAGGAGGAAAGCTGGCATTATTTTCAAAAAATTGGCATGTTGTCACAAAGGACAAATGTATCCTGGACATTATAAACAGAGGCTACAAATTCCATTTTCACACCCTTCCAAAAATGAGAGGCATGCCAAACCTGCCACATAATCAAAGGGCAGAGGCACAAAGGCAAATTACAGATCTCATAAACATGAAAGCTATTCAAGAGGTACCTACGCATCTAACAAGGTCAAGGTTTTTATTCCAGGCTATTTCTGGTGCCAAGGAAGGGAAAAGATTGGAGACCTATTTTGGATCTATCCATCCTAAACACATTTCTACCCGTACCAAAATTCAAGATGCTCACTCTACAGCAACTTCTTCCCATGCTGGGCAAGGAGTCTTGGCTGGTAACATTGGACCTCAAGGAGGCATACCTGCATGTCCCAATCAGACAAAGTTGCAGAAGATACCTCAGATTTCTTGCAGGTTCAACCCATTATCAATTCTCTGCATTGCCCTTTGGCTTATCTACTGCGCCCAGAGTATTCACGAAATGCCTGGCATCAATAATTGCCTACTGCAGACTTCAAGGGATACAAATATACCCCTATTTGGACGACTGCCTGATCCAAGTGGACAGCAAGCACATTCTTCTGAAACATCTGGCTTATGTAATAATGTTATTGAAATCTCTGGGATACACAGTCAACAAAAAGAAATCAAGGTTAATACCCTCTTGGAAGATAATTTTCCTGGGTGCCAATTTGGACACAAACACCCAGATTGCCTACCTCATGCCAGAGAAGCAGGGGCAACTAATTCAATACTAAAGAACACTAGCAAATTGCACCAGGCTGACTGCAAGGAAAATCCTGCAGGCTCTGGGATTCATGGCATCTTGCATCTTACTAATCCCATGTGCAAAGTTGCATATGAGGAAACTACAATGGTACCTGAAAAACATATGGTCTCAACACAGCCACAGTTTGGAAACAATAATACCACTAATTCCATGTCTGCAAAAGGAATTTCTGTGGTGGGCTCAAGCATGTCAAACAAACACAGGTATTCCATTCAGCAAGCCTCAAGCAAGTCAAGTCATCACAACAGACGCCTCGGACTACGCCTGGGGGGCGCACATGACAGGTCGGTGCATTCAGGGCAAATGGTCCCAAAAAGAAAAGCACCTTCACATAAATCAAAAAGAAATGCTAGCAGTAATAAATGCTATTATAGCTTTCAAGGACCTTCTACAACCAGGTCAACTATTGATAAGAACGGACAACACCACAGTTATGTGGTACATAAACAAACAGGGAGGAACACATTCTTACCCCCTATGCAGACTGGCCATGTCACTTTGGAACATGGCCATGGACTTACAAATGGAACTACAAGCACAGTACTTGCCAGGCAAGGAAAACACGCTGGCAGACAACCTAAGCAGGAATATGACAGATCCACACGAATGGAAATTGCATCCAAAAGTTTTACAGAAATAATCCAAGAATGGGGAAGGCCAGACATAGATCTCTTTGCCTCCCACAAGAATCATCAATTGACAAAATTCTGCTCAAGGATCTTCCATCCAAAGGCCTGGAGAGTGGACACTCTTTCTTTCAGTTGGACATCAATGACAGTTTATGCCTTCCCTCCTCTTCCTCTGCTGCCCAAAGTTCTATTAAAGACCAAAGCAGACAGACCAAAGATGATTCTCATTGCTCCGGACTGGCCAAGGCAACACTGGTACCCACTCCTGAGGAGCCTGACGCATTCCCCACCATGGACCCTGCCTCTAATGCCTCTTCTTCTGACTCAGCACAGTTTCAAAACTCTTCACAGCCAGCTAAAAACACTCAATCTAGCCGCATGTAAGATTCCTTAGCATCACAACAGGCCCTACTCCCCAAGGAGGTGCAGGATGTCATTTTGGAGGCCAGAAGGCCATCAACTAGAAAAGCTTACTCCGCAAAATGGAAACGTTTTTGTGTCTCGAATGAGAAAAAGGGCCAGGATCCTGGAAAACTGAATTTAGCTCAAATACTACAATATTTGACTGAACTGCTAAGCAGTGGACTTTCTTTCTCCTCCATCAAACTACATGCCTCAGCCATTTCTGCAGAATACAACACTGATCCACCTTTATTCTCTCACCCTCTCTTAAGACAGTTCCTCAGAGGGGCTAAGAATTTAAGGCCTCCAAGGAAACAACCAATACCTGCTTGGGATCTTAATTTCATTCTGAAAAAATTGACCTTGCCTCCCTTTGAGCCAACTGCCTCATCAGATTTGCAATATTTGTCCTGGAAAACAGCTTTCCTTCTGGCTATCACCTCAGCTCGTAGAGTTTCAGAACTACAGGCTCTCATGGCTGTCCAGCCTTTTATCATTTTCCATCAGGACAGAGTTTCCTTATGAACCAACCTGTCCTTTATGCCTAAAGTGGTATCCAGGGTAGCTTTAAATCAGGCCATACATTTACCTACTTTTTATCCTAATCCTCAAAACAAAGGGGAGAGATTACTACATTCCTTGGACATCCACAGACAACTGCGTTATTATCTGGACAGAACAAAGCCTTTCAGAAAATCAGAACAGCTATTTGTGGCCTATGCGGTAGGAGCTCAAGGGAAGCCAATTTCCAAACAGACAATCTCAAAATGGATAGCCCACTGCATAAGCTTTTGCTATTCCTTTCATGGCAAAACTGTTCCTACAGGCATTAGAACTCATTCCACCAGGGCCACAGCTACCTCTGCAGCCTTCCTCAGAGGAGTTCCTACCAAGGATATTTTGGAAGCAGCCACTTGGAGTTCTGTGCATACCTTCTCCAAGCACTACAACCTACCATTATACTCCAAATCTAGAGCAGGCTTTGCCACTGCAGTCTTGCAGGGCATTTTGGCTCCTCCTAGTTCCACCTAGTGCCTACCACCCCTTTCTTAGCTTTGGGATTCTACCCATCTGTTATGACTGCAGCTGTATGCACGATGAACATAGTACAGTTTTGTACCTACCATAAATGTAGATGTTTGAGTGCTAATACAGCTGCAGTCCAGGTTTCCCTCCCTCCTTCCCCTCTTGGGACAGGCCTATAGGCTAACACATCCTGATTGGGGTTTTCATTTATGATGTATTTGCTTGCAACTACTGTATTTTGATTATATTGCACTGCATTATCACACAAATTTATGTATTGCCTTCCTTCTGGGGGCACCTGACATCTGGGGCAAGAAAAACTGAAGAAAATGGCGTCGGCTGGTTCCTTTATACCCCTGTTGCACTGACATCAGCAAAAAAGTGACGACAACTGACGGCGGCCCTAGACTTTTG
Organism: Protopterus annectens; assembly: GCF_019279795.1. Taxonomy (NCBI): domain Eukaryota; kingdom Metazoa; phylum Chordata; order Ceratodontiformes; family Protopteridae; genus Protopterus; species Protopterus annectens. The sequence continues at coordinate 6,516,417 of NC_056745.1, read as the reverse complement.
AATTCGGCCGACCGAGGACCCGCCTGACGGCAGGAGAACCCATCTGTTATGACTGCAGCTGTATTAGCACTCGAACATCTACATTTATGGCAGGTACAAAACTATACTTTTCACTTAGTGCATAGTACTGTGAGACAGGTGTTTAGGCCACCTTAATAGTTATGATTTCCAGTTTATGACCCTGTTTGTTTATGTAAACTTCTTTTTGAATTTACGCTCAAGCAATTCTATATTTGTTGTATAATATCTTGTTTAATTGTTTCTCAATATTCTAACCACTGTATGCTGCATCAATTGTAAAACTCTGATTTTTACTCTTTTTATATGTTCTATGCCCTTTGTACAAAATAGCTATGTTTATATAATTTTTTAAATTATTTTTATTATTTTTTATAATTTTTTACTATGTATTTGGAGATTTTCTCCCTGGGCCTCTGCTGAAAATGGTCACCTTGTGACCAGTTGGACTAACCCGGTAAACAAATGGAAAATAAATAAATAAAATAAAATAAAATAAATGGATGCATTCTCAGGTACAAAAAATAATTGATTAGATGGAATATTAAATATTTAAGGGAGACTGAGGGAAGATGTCTAGGACAGTGGAAAACAGAGAGGAAACAGCTAGCTCTAATAGGAAGTGGCAGCTTTTGAGAAAAGAGAGCTCCCTGCAAGAAACACAAGGGAAAGAAGATAATTGAGCCCTGCATAAAATATAAGTGAAAGATGAAAATCGAGCCCTGCAGGAAACAAGCGAACGAAGAAAATCGAGCCCTGCAGGAAACATAAGGGAAAGAAGAAAAGCGAACCCTGCAAGAAACAAGCGAAAGAAGAAAATCGAGCCCTGCAGGAAACATAAGGGAAAGAAGAAAATCAAGCCCTGCAGGAAACAGAAGTTAAAGAAGAAAATCGAGCCCTGCAGGAAACAAGCAAAAGAAGAAAATCGAGCCCTGCAGGAAACATAAGGGAAAGAAGAAAATCGAACCCTGCAAGAAACAAGCGAAAGAAGAAAATCGAGCCCTGCAGGAAACATAAGGGAAAGAAGAAAATCAAGCCCTGCAGGAAACAGAAGTTAAAGAAGAAAATTGAGCCCTGCAGGGAAAGAAGAAAATCGAGCACTGCAGGAAACAGAAGTTAAAGAAGAAAATCGAGCCCTGCAGGAAACAGAAGTTAAAGAAGAAAATCGAGCCCTGCAGGAAACATAAGGGAAAGAAGAAAATTGAGCCCTGCAGGAAACAAGCGAAAGAAGAAAACTGAGCCCTGCAAGAAACAGAAGTTAAAGAAGAGAATCTAGCCCTGCAGGAAACAGAAGTTAAAGAAGAAAATCAAGCCCTGCAGGAAACAGAAGTTAAAGAAGAAAATCTAGCCCTGCAGGAAACAGATGTTAAAGAAGAAAATCGAGCCCTGCAGGAAACAGAAGTTAAAGAAGAAAAGTGAGCCCTGCAGAAAACAGAAGTTAAAGAAGAAAATCGAGCCCTGCAGGAAACAGAAGTTAAAGAAGAAAATCAAGCCCTGCAGGAAACATAAGGGAAAGAAGAAAATCAAGCCCTGCAGGAAACAGAAGTTAAAGAAGAAAATCGAGCCCTGCAGGAAACAGAAGTTAAAGAAGAAAATCGAGCCCTGCAGGAAACAGAAGTTAAAGAAGAAAATCGAGCCCTGCAGGAAACAGAAGTTAAAGAAGAAAATTGAGCCCTGCAGGAAACAGAAGTTAAAGAAGAAAATCAAGCCCTGCAAGAAACAGAAGTTAAAGAAGAAAATTGAGCCCTGCAGGAAACAGAAGTTAAAGAAGAAAATCGAGCCCTGCAGAAAACAGAAGTTAAAGAAGAAAATCAAGCCCTGCAGGAAACAGAAGTTAAAGAAAAAAATTGAGCCCTGCAGGAAACATAAGGGAAAGAAGAAAATGAAGCCCTGCAGGAAACAGAAGTTAAAGAAGAAAATTGAGCCCTGCAGGAAACAGAAGTTAAAGAAGAAAATCGAGCCCTGCAGGAAACAGAAGTTAAAGAAGAAAATCGAGCCCTGCAGGAAACAGAAGTTAAAGAAGAAAATCGAAACCTGCAGGAAACATAAGGGAAAGAAGAAAATCAAGCCCTGCAGGAAACAGAAGTTAAAGAAGAAAATCTAGCCCTGCAGGAAACAGTAGTTAAAGAAGAAAATCGAGCCCTGCAGGAAACAGAAGTTAAAGAAGAAAATTGAGCCCTGCAGGAAACAGAAGTTAAAGAAGAAAATCGAGCCTTGCAGAAAACAGAAGTTAAAGAAGAAAATTGAGCCCTGCAGGAAACAGAAGTTAAAGAAGAAAATCGAGCCCTGCAGGAAACATAAGAGAAAGAAGAAAATCAAGCCCTGCAGGAAACAGAAGGTAAAGAAGAAAATCGAGCCCTGCAGGAAACAGAAGTTAAAGAAGAAAATCGAGCTCTGCAGGAAACAGAAGTTAAAGAAGAAAATTGAGCCCTGCAGGAAACAGAAGTTAAAGAAGAAAATCGAGCCCTGCAGGAAACATAAGGGAAAGAAGAAAATCAAGCCCTGCAGGAAACAGAAGTTAAAGAAGAAAATCGAGCCCTGCAGGAAACAGAAGTTTAAGAAGAAAATCGAGCCCTGCAGGAAACAGAAGTTAAAGAAGAAAATCGAGCCCTGCAGGAAACAGAAGTTAAAGAAGAAAATTGAGCCCTGCAGGAAACATAAGGGAAAGAAGAAAATCGAGCCCTGCAGGAAACAGAAGGGAAAGAAGAAAATCAAGCCCTGCAGAAACAAGAAGAAGAAAATCGAGCCCTGCAGGAAACAAAAGTTTAAGAAGAAAATCGAGCCCTGCAGGAAACAGAAGTTAAAGAAGAAAATCGAGCCCTGCAGGAAACAAGTTAAAGAAGAAAAATTGAGCCCTGCAGAAACAAAGGAAAGAAGAAAATCGAGCCCTGCAGTAAACAGAAGTTAAAGAAGAAAATCGAGCCCTGCAGGAAACAAGCGAAAGAAGAAAATTGAGCCCTGCAGAAAACAAGCAAAAGAAGAAAATCGAGCCCTGCAGGAAACAGAAGTTAAAGAAGAAAATCGAGCCCTGCAGGAAACAGAAGTTAAAGAAGAAAATCGAGCCCTGCAGGGGAAGAAGGGAAAGAAGAAAATGCCCTGACAGTGGAAAACAGAGAGGAAACAGCTAGCTCTAATAGGAAGTGGCAGCTTTTGAGAAAAGAGCTCCTGCAAGAAACACAAGGAAAGAAGATAATTGAGCCCTGCATAAAACATAAGTGAAAGATGAAAATCGAGCCCTGCAGGAAACAAGCGAAAGAAAAAAATCGAGCCCTGCAGGAAACGTGGGAAAGAAGAAAATTGAGCACTGCAGGAAACAAGCGAAAGAAGAAAATTGAGCCCTGCAGGAAACATAAGGGAAAGAAGAAAATCAAACCCTGCAAGAAACAAGCGAAAAAGAAAATCGAGCCCTGCAGTAAACAGAAGTTAAAGAAGAAAATCAAGCCCTGCAGGAAACATAAGGGAAAGAAGAAAATCGAGCCCTGCAGGAAACAAGCGAAAGAAGAAAATCGAGCCCTGCAGGAAACAGAAGTTAAAGAAGAAAATCGAGCCCTGCAGGAAACAAAAGTTAAAGAAGAAAATCGAGCCCTGCAGGAAACAGAAGTTAAAGAAGAAAATCGAGCCCTGCAGGAAACAGAAGGGAAAGAAGAAAATCGAGCCCTGCAGGAAACAGAAGTTAAAGAAAAAAAATCCAGCCCTGCAGGAAACATAAGGGAAAGAAGAAAATCAAGCCCTGCAGGAAACAGAAGTTAAAGAAGAAAATCGAGCCCTGCAGGAAACAGAAGTTAAAGAAGAAAATCGAGCCATGCAGGAAACAGAAGTTAAAGAAGAAAATCGAGCCCTGCAGGAAACAGAAGTTAAAGAAGAAAATCGAGCTCTGCAGGAAACAGAAGTTAAAGAAGAAAATTGAGCCCTGCAGGAAACAGAAGTTAAAGAAGAAAATCGAGCCCTGCAGGAAACATAAGGGAAAGAAGAAAATCAAGCCCTGCAGGAAACAGAAGTTAAAGAAGAAAATCGAGCCCTGCAGGAAACAGAAGTTTAAGAAGAAAATCGAGCCCTGCAGGAAACAGAAGTTAAAGAAGAAAATTGAGCCCTGCAGGAAACATAAGGGAAAGAAGAAAATCGAGCCCTGCAGGAAACAGAAGGGAAAGAAGAAAATCGAGCCCTGCAGGAAACAAGCGAAAGAAGAAAATCGAGCCCTGTAGGAAACAAGCAAAAGAAGAAAATCGAGCCCTGCAGGAAATAGAAGTTAAAGAAGAAAATCGAGCCCTCCAGTAAACAGAAGTTAAAGAAGAAAATCGAGCCCTGCAGGAAACATAAGGGAAAGAAGAAAATTGAGCCCTGCAGGAAACAAGCGAAAGAAGAAAATCGAGCCTGCAGGAAACAGAAGTTAAAGAAGAAAATCGAGCCCTGCAGGAAACAGAAGTTAAAGAAGAAAATTGAGCCCTGCAGGAAACAGAAGTTAAAAAAGAAAATCGAGCCTTGCAGAAAACAGAAGTTAAAGAAGAAAATTGAGCCCTGCAGGAAACAGAAGTTAAAGAAGAAAATCGAGCCCTGCAGGAAACATAAGAGAAAGAAGAAAATCAAGCCCTGCAGGAAACAGTAGGTAAAGAAGAAAATCGAGCCCTGCAGGAAACAGAAGTTAAAGAAGAAAATCGAGCTCTGCAGGAAACAGAAGTTAAAGAAGAAAATTGAGCCCTGCAGGAAACAGAAGTTAAAGAAGAAAATCGAGCCCTGCAGAAACATAAGGAAGAAAATCAAGCCCTGCAGGAAACAGAAGTTAAAGAAGAAAATCGAGCCCTGCAGGAAACAGAAGTTTAAGAAGAAAATCGAGCCCTGCAGGAAACAGAAGTTAAAGAAGAAAATCGAGCCCTGCAGGAAACAGAAGTTAAAGAAAAAAATCGAGCCCTGCAGGAAACATAAGGGAAAGAAGAAAATCGAGCCCTGCAGGAAACAGAAGGGAAAGAAGAAAATCGAGCCCTGCAGGAAACAAGTGAAAGAAGAAAATCGAGCCCTGTAGGAAACAAGCAAAAGAAGAAAATCGAGCCCTGCAGGAAATAGAAGTTAAAGAAGAAAATCGAGCCCTCCAGTAAACAGAAGTTAAAGAAGAAAATCGAGCCCTGCAGGAAACATAAGGGAAAGAAGAAAATTGAGCCCTGCAGGAAACAAGCGAAAGAAGAAAATCGAGCCCTGCAGGAAACAGAAGTTAAAGAAGAAAATCGAGCCCTGCAGGGGAAGAAGGGAGACTGAGGGAAGATGTCTAGGACAGTGGAAAACAGAGAGGAAACAGCTAGCTCTAATAGGAAGTGGCAGCTTTTGAGAAAAGAGAGCTCCCTGCAAGAAACACAAGGGAAAGAAGATAATTGAGCCCTGCATAAAACATAAGTGAAAGATGAAAATCGAGCCCTGCAGGAAACAAGCGAAAGAAAAAAATCGAGCCCTGCAGGAAACATGTGGGAAAGAAGAAAATTGAGCACTGCAGGAAACAAGCGAAAGAAGAAAATTGAGCCCTGCAGGAAACATAAGGGAAAGAAGAAAATCGAACCCTGCAAGAAACAAGCGAAAAAATCGAGCCCTGCAGGAAACATAAGGGAAAGAAGAAAATCAAGCCCTGCAGGAAACAGAAGTTAAAGAAGAAAATCGAGCCCTGCAGGGAAAGAAGAAAATCGAACCCTGCAGGAAACAAGCGAAAGAAGAAAATCGAGCCCTGCAGTAAACAGAAGTTAAAGAAGAAAATCGATCCCTGCAGGAAACAAACGAAAGAAGAAAATCGAGCCCTGCAGTAAACAGAAGTTAAAGAAGAAAATCGATCCCTGCAGGAAACATAAGGGAAAGAAGAAAATCGAGCCCTGCAGGAAACAAGCGAAAGAAGAAAATCGAGCCCTGCAGGAAACAGAAGTTAAAGAAGAAAATCGAGCCCTGCAGGAAACAAAAGTTAAAGAAGAAAATCGAGCCCTGCAGGAAACAGAAGTTAAAGAAGAAAATCGAGCCCTGCAGGAAACAGAAAGGAAAGAAGAAAATCGAGCCCTGCAGGAAACAGAAGTTAAAGAAAAAAAATCCAGCCCTGCAGGAAACATAAGGGAAAGAAGATCAAGCCCTGCAGGAAACAGAAGTTAAAGAAGAAAATCGAGCCCTGCAGGAAACAGAAGTTAAAGAAGAAAATCGAGCCCTGCAGGAAACAGAAGTTAAAGAAGAAAATCGAGCCCTGCAGGAAACAAAAGTTAAAGAAGAAATCGAGCCCTGCAGGAAACATAAGGGAAAGAAGAAAATCAAGCCCTGCAGGAAACAGAAGTTAAAGAAGAAAATCTAGCCCTGCAGGACACAGAAGTTAAAGAAGAAAATTGAGCCCTGCAAAAAACAGAAGTTAAAGAAGAAAATCGAACCCTGCAGGAAACAGAAGTTAAAGAAGAACATTGAGCCCTGCAGGAAACAGAAGTTAAAGAAGAAAATCGAGCCTTGCAGAAAACAGAAGTTAAAGAAGAAAATCGAGCCCTGCAGGAAACAGAAGTTAAAGAAGAAAATCAAGCCCTGTAGGAAACAGAAGTTAAAGAAGAAAATCTAGCCCTGCAGGAAACAAAAGGGAAAGAAGAAAATCGAGCCCTGCAGGTAACAGAAGGGAAAGAAGAAAATCGAGCCCTGCAGGAAACAGAAGTTAAAGAAGAAAATCGAGCCCTGCAGGAAACAGAAGTTAAAGAAGAAAATCTAGCCCTGCAGGAAACAGAAGTTAAAGAAGAAAATCGAGCCCTGGAGGAAACATAAGGGAAAGAAGAAAATCGAGCCCTGCAGGAAACAGAAGTTAAAGAAGAAAATCGAGCCCTGCAGGAAACAGAAGTTAAAGAAGAAAATTGAGCCCTGCAGGAAACAGAAGTTAAAGAAGAAAATCGAGCCCTGCAGGAAACAGAAGTTAAAGAGGAAAATCGAGCCCTGCAGGAAACATAAGGGAAAGAAGAAAATCGAGCCCTGCAGGAAACAAGCGAAAGAAGAAAATCGAGCCCTGCAGGAAACAGAAGGGAAAGAAGAAAATCGAGCCCTGCAGGAAAGAGAAGTTAAAGAAGAAAATCGAGCCCTGCAGGAAACAGAAGGGAAAGAAGAAAATCGAGCCCTGCAGGAAATAAGCGAAAGAAGAAAATCGAGCCCTGCAGAAAACAAGCGAAAGAAGAAAATTGAGCCCTGCAGGAAACAGAAGTTAAAGAAGAAAATCAAGCCCTGCAGGAAACATATGGGAAAGAAGAAAATCGAGTCCTACAGGAAACAGAAGGGAAAGAAGAAAATCGAGCCCTGCAGAAAACAAGCAAAAGAAGAAAATCGAGCCCTGCAGGAAACAGAAGTTAAAGAAGACTCGTATTATTAGTGAGAAACCAGAGTCAAAGGAAGGCTACAGGGACTAGCAACAATCACTCATCTGATGAGGAAGGGATTAGCAGTGAAGCATAAGACGTGAAGGTGGAATGTTATGGCAGAATGAGTATGATGGTTGAGACTGTATGGCTGCTGGAACAAAGGCTGCAGTTAGGATAACGTCTAACTTTCTATTTTAAATAAATATGCATGCTTGTTAACTGGATAAACCCACTACATACAAATGCCTCTTTGGAACTTTGTCTGATAAGGTGGTTCACTCACAGTTATATAATAGGTAAATAATTTCTGAAAGAATCCGAGCCAAGACAATAAGATGGAACTCAAAAGCAGTTCACAGCCCGTGCTCAGTGTGTTAAACTGCTAAGTAAAGTCTCTTATGAATTCCCAGCAGCTGTGAAGACCAGAACAACTGTTTGCCTTCATCTCAAAGAGCTCTGATAGTGGTACCCCAGACTACTGTCATGCACATTAACAATGGTTTCTAGCTGCCATGTGATACAGATAGCATACTTGGCCAATAAAAATAATAGCCATTAACAGAAGGGGATTCTGGATGCTTCAAGCTTTTTAAAGGATAGACTTCCCTACAGGTAGTCCTGTGCCAGTAGTTTGTGACACACCTGCTTGCTGCCACTTGTACAAATAAGCAAGTGCTTGACCTCCTACTAGTAAGATCTCCCAATTCTACATATCCATATCAACACCTGACTCTATAAAACTGTATAGTCCTACCAGAAGCTATGCCCTAATCCTAAAACTCCTTCCCAATTCCCAGCCCTAGTCCTTATTCCCTTATCCTAAATCTCCACACCTTCTTCCTAACCTTAAACTCCCCAATTGCTCTTTAAACTTAAAGCTGTAACTTTCCTCTCATAAACCTAACTCTTTGATTGCTTCCTAACCTTAAAACTCCCCTCCTGTCCCCTAACGTTAAAATTCCCATCCTGTTCCCTAACCTTAAAACTACCCTCCTGCTCCCTAACTTTAAACCCCCCCTCCTGCTCCCCAACCTTAAAACTACCCTCCTGCTCCCTAACTTTAAAACTCCCCTCCTGCTCCCTAACCTTAAAACTCCCCTCCTGCTCCCTAACCTTAAAACTCCCCTCCTGTTCCCTAACCTTAAAATTCCCCTCCTGTTCCCTACTTTAAAACTCCCCTCCTGCTCTCTAACTTTAAAACTCCCCTCCTGCTCCCTAACCTTAAAACTCCCTATTTGCTCCATAACCCTAACCCCCTATTCCTTCCCTCTCACAGCTACTACCTGAACTAATTTTTCAGTCTGAATGTGAGCAGGAGCCCATATGTGCGACTGGGCACTTGACCCCCTGGCATTATTTAGCCCTTTTGATTCTTAAGCTCCTTTGTGCAGTTACATCACTGCACTAGTAACACCACAGAGCATTAATCTGTGCCAATGCCTTGCTTAAAGCTATCTGTGCAACAGCACTGAGTTACACTGATGTTGTTTTTACAATGCACTGTTGTTTTCTCAAACACGTACATTCACACAGTCCACTGTCAGTAAATACTGACAGCTACAGACACCTTTTTTATTCCATACAGATAGATGTACAGAAGGTACTGATAAAGATTTTTTTTTCTTTCAGTGTGGCACAGAGTTGTAAGAATAGAAGGCTTCCAGATAAACTAGGAGAATTTTAAGGTGCAAGAAAGTATTTCTTCATCGAAAGTGTGGTAAGCTTCTAGAAGCCTCTTACACAAGAAGTGCTGAAGGTTAAACCCAGGAATGTACTCATTACTTGTTGAAAACATCAGCAACCTTGGCTAGAAGTATCTCCTCAGACAGGTGTGCCCCCCCCCAACATGAATGCTTCTTTTCAGCGATGATGCAGGACCATGACATTGGTCAAATGAGTTAGGAGTGGCAGCTGTAAAAACTGAATTCAGGTCAACAGAACAGAGCTTATTTGTACCTAGCTGTTTTAAATGGTTGACATGCACCACTTATTTTTCAGTTCCTTTTTTTTTCTTTTAGTATTTAAAATTTCATGTATTCTCATCAAACACCTGTGGCCTATTCTTATCTAAAAAACATGTAAACATTCTACTGTATTCCCCCATTTATTCAGACTACCAGCATCTGCTGCCTAGAATAGGATTTCTCTCCATGTTACGCCTCTCCCACTACAGGCGTATATAGACATATAGACTGACTTACCCACACATGCATACACAAACATACACGTATACAGATATATACACTGACTTACCCATACGTGTATACACAAACACACATGTATACAGATCTCTACCCACACATGCATACACAAACACACATATGTATACAGATATATATGTACACTGACTTACTCACACATACATACACAAACACACATGTATACAGGCATATACACTGACTTACCCACACATGCATACACAAACACACATGTATACAGGCATATACACTGACTTACCCATACATGCATACACAAACACAGACACATGTATACAGACATATGCACTGATTTACTCATACATGCATACAAACACACTTATGTATACAGGCCTCTACACCGACTGGCCCAGACATGCATACACAAGCACACATATGTATACAGGTGCACAGTGACACACCCACACCTACTTGTGCAAACACATGTACGCACATGTATAAAGATACAGAAATACACACACACACACACACACACACACACACACACACACACACACACACACACACACACACACACACACACACACACACAAATACATGAATACTCAGATATACATATGCGCACTATCACATCCACAGACATGTATACACAAATACACACTCACTCAGGCATAAAACAAATGCACACACACAAGCACATGCATACAAACAGGCAGAGAAACACACATACAATTCCAACTCCTTCTGCTCTATATTAAGCTTGTGTTTCCTACCATCACCTCTGTCATCAAGTACTGCAAACTTCAAGCTCTGTCTGCTGTGATGGCCCCTCTCTCTCCATGGAATCTAGTCTGGGTTCTTGTAGTGCGTCTTGTCTGACTTGCTATTCTGTCCATTTACTGTTATTACAGTTCTTGTCTGTCCTGGCTGTCTCTTGTCAGTCATACTACAGAGGTGTGGCTTGCAGTACTGGGAAAATAACCTAGTTAATGTATCAGTTATGAGTGCTATCAGGACGGCGTACTCAACAATTGCAGTGTCACTGATACAGCATGTAGCAGACTCCCAGTTGGAACAGAAGACTCTGTATTCCATTCTAACAGCAGGTAGATTGATTTCTGACACTGCAGTGTCACTTAAGGGGAATGTTGCACTCCTAAGTGTGTCATTCTTTGGATGCAATGTTAAACTCAGGCCCCATCTGCTTGAGTTGGTGATAGCTCAGATGGATTTAAAAAATCACATGGCATCTATCGAAAAGAGTAGGGGCCCTTTATTTACAACTTATTTACATGATAGCTTATATACATAACAGCTTATTTACTATATTTAGATATTTATATGTACATATTTACAGGGTTGAATAATTCTCTACATATTCCTATTAATATATAATGTTTTTTCTTCATATTTATACATTATTCAAATCAGACTCCACTCTTTTTTCCATAACCACCATTTAATCTTTCCCATTATTGTTGACAATAACCATATTCCACTAAATAGTATCTGATTCATTCTCTCATTCCAAATACCCCATCTTACATAAAACAGTTTTTATCACTTCTGTTCGATTCTTTACTTATATTTTATAACGTCCGTATTTGATCATGTCCTTATTTGTATTATTTCTGCTTTAAGACATTCAAAACAAATTCTCATCACATAATTTGTTTCATAGTTTTTCAGTTTCTTTACTTTCTTACAGTTCAAGAAAACCTGTTCAGCAGTTTCTTTTTGTCCACAATATAAATACACCTGGGGATTCCATAAACTCCATGTAACTTAGAGTGAAGCCTGTATGGAGTGACTTGTTAGCGTGATGAGCAGCCGTGCGAATTGCATATGCATGCCGCGTATCGTTCTTTACACAAATACAAGCGCGGTTTCATGGCCAGTGACAGTGTTGGCGGCCAGGAAACCTTGTGAAGCAGCACAAACACCTGCAGGCATGTAAACCTGTTTATATACAGGCAAACTAGTTCTGCGGGATTGTGCGGACTACCACAATGACTACCAGGGTTTAATATAAAGCAATGTATACAGTTCTAACACATTATATGAAATCGTAGTCAGTGCAGAGTAGAATGCAAACATGCTTTAGGCAGACTGAATAAACGTTTTGCTAGTGATCAGCAATGGTGCATAGACTGCATTAGAAATAAGTATTCAGGAGAAGTGTGTGTACTGAAAAGGGACACACCCATGAAACGTAGGAATGAACACAGGTGAAGAGGACAGGTGAAACATGTACAGCAGATGAGGGCATGTGAATGTATGCACACTACAAAGACATGACAGTTGTAGCATGAACAGTAATCACATACATGTATGATACAGTACATACTGCTGTTTACATCGCCTGTGTGGGTAGAGTCATATCATCACACAGTTGTATATTATGACTGTCACACAAGGTCACATATCAATGGTATGGGTATAGTCATATCATCACACAGGTATTGTATATTATGTCTCTGTCACACAAGGTGACATATAAATGGAGAAGATTTTGCATGGTATAAGAATCCTGACATGATCACTGGACAGGACATTTTTCAAGGACGGATATACAATAGGGGGTAGGTGCATATTGTGAATCTGTGGAAAATGAGTTGCTTGAATATGAATGTAATGTCAGCATAGGTCTCAACCAAGCAGGACACATAGCAACAGGCTCATGGACAAATGTAAACAGAAACACGCACAAACTTGGACAATAGAATAATAACACCAGTCATCTGCATCACTGATGTAAAATATGTGATTGTGAGTTAGTATACATGTTCTTTTTGAACACACTTGTACAACTGTCATGATTTGTCAGTAATGTATAAGGGGGAATCAAGCACACCTGCCTCAAAAACTAACACTTTTCAGAGGTGTTAAGAGGGACACTGTCATACCTGCAGTTTACAGTATGAGCAATCCTGGCTAGATCACTGGTTTGCATGGCATGTACATGCCACAATCTACACTGTCAGACATGATGTAGCCTTAACAAATCAAACATGAGTGTGGTACACAGTTGGGGGATTACCTGTGTCCTTTTTGAGAAGGTCCATAATGACTCATTGGGCTACCTCACAGATGACAAGAGTCAGGAGTATTGGTCTATAATTCCATGCATCATGTGATGTTCCCTCCTTGTTCAGATGGATGACAGCTGCTGTACACCCTTCTACAAGAACAAAGGGTGTCTGGAGGCTGTGTTTAATTAGGAATCCAAGTGTGTCTGCTAAGTCAGGTTTTAAGTTACACTATACTCAACCTAGGATGTTGTTAGGGCCCATTGATTCTGTGTTATTAGCTGTACAGAGCACACAGATAAGCTACCCTCCTGAGAATGAAATCTGAGTAACATTTGCATGTATACATTGGCTGATGGCCAGTGGCGACAGGGGAGTGAAATGTGAGACAAACTGTCAGCTAGCAGATTATCTATTTTCTCTGGTTGTGTATGTTTGGTGGCATCCAAAAAGCCCACTGTGGTTAGTTGTGTATTCCCCTTAACATTTCACATTTATTGAAGTAAATGATCTGTTAAAATACCTCCAAATATAACCTTGGTCATGCATCACATTCCACACACTGGTACTCTTCACACAGTCATACAATTGGATGGCACAGTACTGCAGCGATAGCATCATCACCTCACAGCAAGAGGTTCCCCAGTTTGATTCTCATCTGGAGTGCCTTCTGTGTAGACTGTACATGTCCTCCTTGCATTCATGTGGGTTTTCTATGGGTACTCTGGTTTCCTCCCAAGTTACAAAGACATGTCTCAAGTGTTTCTCCCCTGGCCTCCACTGAAAATTGGCTTCATTCCAAGTCAGACTTTCCCGGTAAACAAATGTTAAATAATTAATTCATTACATCAATTGCACAACATATGCCTTTATTTGTTTTATGTGAAAGCTGAGTTTGAGCAGTCTGATGCCATATAAAAACACATTACCGATCAGTTGTTAGTGGTTCCTGCAGAACATTTCCTGACACAATTGCTAATAGTCACACAATGGTGCTTCTGAACACCTGAATAATACTTGGGAATAACAACACAACTGCACATACAATGAATTCCACAAGGTTGCAACTGAATCAAAACATGCGATATTGTGTATATCACAGCATTACAACATGTGGATGAAACAAGACGTATGTGCACATGTAGTCAGTATGAATTTATATTGATGACTGCCACAGAGCATTTAATAATGGTAGGTATACACATGCACACCTGTGCCATACTACAATTGTCACTGTGATGGTTGAATGAGAACTGCGTAGAATGTTGATCTGCTCCACTACAAAAACACATCCCTTACTAATCCAGCAATATGCATATTATCATCCCATGTCAACAGTTCTCAGGAGGCATTTTACTACAGCTCTTATAGAAGGAGCATGTAATAAAATGGCAGCAGCGGCCATCAATGTATTAGCTCACATCACAGATTGTAATACCTTCTTATAGCCATAATGTACATTAACACCTCAACATAGCCCATGTCAGTGATGTCAACACTGACATGTCACATGTTCATAGGGTCATAGGACATTATTAGGCTAATGACCAACATCACATGAAATCCTAGCCTTTGTTATACCATTTAAAATAAACTCCCTGTATCTCTATGATGGAAGATGGTAAGACTATGGCGTGTATGTGTGTATTTGTTGGATTGCATTACATACTGCCACTATCCATATAGGATATGTGCAACACACCATGACAGAATTAGCAGCCACACATGCAGTAGTCTGGAGATGGTTTGGGTAGACTCATGGAAGGACTCTGCTTCATGATGTGTGTATGCATATTTAACATGAGGACATCCTCCACTCCTTTGCAGGAAGGATGTCATGTGGCCTGAGGAAAAAAGAGGTCGATGGATGCATGGAGCTATGTTAAATGTTCTCTTAAATGGTAGTCAAATGAAGAACAATTCTAGAGATCATACAATGACCATAATGTACCACCACACACACACACACACACACACACACACACACACACACACACACACACACACACACACACACACACACACGCACACACATGCACACACCAGTAGACGGGGCCTGATTTGAACATTGCACCTGTACAGATATAGAATATGAATGCCATGCAATGTAACAGCATCACCACCTCATATATCAGACTTTAACACTGTCACTTTGCACTTTATGGAGTATGATAGCATCACTGCATGCTGAGAAAAACATGTTGGAAGGAGTGCCTGACATGGATGTGGAGTCACATGTCTGCATAAAATTGACTCAAAAGTAATATTTGGATGTATACACACTCAAGTTATCGGCTGTCAGATTAGAACCCCTGTATATCTAGGTAAAGTAGCTCAAACACGCAGTAGTTAATGCTACTGCAACAACATGGGATTGTCTTATATGCTGTCAGAGTGCATGTTATACAGGATGATATCATCCGTGTATGTTCTGCGGAGGGTCTGACATAGCTGTGGACTCACTTATCATTCAAAAATTGTCACCATACTGATTGTTGAATACACACACAAACCAGTTGACCACATTGAGAGTAGAACCCCTACCTGACTATCTACACAGCACAGTACGTAACCCAAGTGCCACAACACAAGTCTGGCTTGTATAGTGTCAGACAACACTTTATAGCTGATGATATTGGCAGTGTCTGGTGAGAAGAAGATGGTAGTGGAAGTGTTTCATATACTTGTCTCTTGAAAGTCAACCCAATGAAGACAAACAACATAGACACACTGATTGACCAAGGGAGATTAGAACCTCTACCTAACTAATTACACCAGCTAGAAATCTCAGTACTTAATGCAAGCACCACAGCACAAGTCTGACTTTTGCAATTTATTGTAGATGACATCATCACTGGATGTTTGAGAGAAGATGTTGGGAGGCCTGTATAAAATGGATGTGTAGGCATGTATGCCTGCCAAAATATCTGCACTCCATGGGACTGAATTACTGACAACTGGATACACAATTATGCTTTTCTGACTCCACACTCATCAGTTGACTACAGTGAGATTAGAACCCCTAGCTAAGTACACCAGTGAGAAAACTCAGTACTTAACTCAAACGCCACACACAAAGCTGACTTTTACAATTTATAGTGGACAACATCATCACTGCATATTTGACTGATGACATTTATAAGCCTTTATGAAATGGATGTGTAGCCATGTACAACTGTCACAATCTTAGTTCTGTATGTGTATGGATTGATGATAGTAGGATGCAGACTTGATGTTCCTCTGACTATGTACACACACTTACACATACATAGAGACACTCACGTAATATGGCTGCTGTGCTAATTTAACTCACATGTAAGTATTTTGTTCCATCTGCAAAACATAGTAGTTAATGATTGCAACACTTCTGAAGTATGTATTTGCCTTGTCATACTGGTCTTTATAGATGACGATATCATCATTGTATGATGTAATTAACATATCCTGTTTTGAGAGTGATGTACAAAGTTTGGATGTACATTTCCTATTGTGTTTCCAACGTGCAGGTGTTACTTAAGCTTGTCAAACTAGATGCAAACATCTGTCAGGAATGCATGTAGCAGACGTTAGATATATGCTGCTGTTTCCCAGTATGTTGTATACATTGCAGACTTAAATTGTCACATACAGACACACACATCTTTTGTGATCATATTTGTGTGTTCATATTTGTGAAGAATTGCTGTCCACATTAATAAAAGTATTAGACAATCTGAATGTTTATTGTCAGTATAAAGATGTACATGGTGTGTAACAAATCATTTTTGTATTTATTTCAGTTGTGTATTCAATATTTGGGAACAAGTACTGAAAGACCAAGTTTCAAGTGCACAGGTGCAGGTAACACATGGTTACAGTGTAAATATGTGTTCAGGCATTAAAAAGTATCTTCCCTTTTACATGAACATTAATGAGATGAAGACTAACTGGGCAGTGAACATAGTAATACATGCAATGTATAATTGTAGAATGTAAAATGTATAAGTAATACAAGCATTTTCCCCAGTGCACCACTTAGCAGCTGGCTTACAAGATCAACGGCTAAGTGTTTGTGCATGCAAGATGCACATTTAAGGACACTAGCTGAACTTGAGAAGTACTTATCCATACTGGCTATGGAGGACACAGCTAACAGATATTATGGTGTTCATAACTAGTTCATATTGGATGTGTTGTGTCATAAGTTGTATAAGTTTAAAAAGTGTTTATACTGCTTTCCACATTTGCCCATAACTAAGTGATGAGCAAACTTGGGTCTCTGTTCCATTCAGAAACTTATGAAAGTTATTTTTGGTTCACATTCCTCTACACAAACACAGTAAGTGGAGAGGCACATCAGTCAGCACTTTGGACAGTACTGAATGGAAGAAACACACCTGCTGCCTTTTTGACTGTATGGCAGCAGGTGTAAGAGCACCGAGTTCTTATTTTGAGCACAGATGATGTAGCATTTGAATCCAGCTAATATTTTTACATATGTATTCATGATGTAATTAAATAATGACATGACAATTACTGGAAATGCGAGAGGGAATAACTACAGTGAAGTACTGTATAAAAGCAAGCAGTACTCAAGTGATTTATGTCAACAGTATACATATGGAGTTACATATTTACACAGTGTGTGTGTGTGTGTGTGTGTGTGTGTGTGTGTGTGTGTGTGTGTGTGTGTGTGTGTGTGTGTGATCAGTCTAAATAAATATTTTATATGACATTTTAACATGAGTGCCTTTATTCTACTTTAACTGTGTATTTCCTTAGTGCAGTGAGTTTAAGCAGCAGTGCGCAGAGGTAACCATATCATGCCATAGGATGTAAAGAGCCATTCACTATCACTTGGCATTGGTGCATAATGCAAAACTTCATGCAAACACAGAGGACAAAAAATGAAGGGCTTCATAGCAGATTTCTTATTTATGTGTGTGGTGTGTGATTCTATTTTTTGACCAGATTAAAGGTGTGAAAATGGGGTAGATAGGAATGTAGTGAAATGGGGGGGGCAAGCAGGATGAAGAACAAAGAGAAAGCAATATAGAAATGTGCAGATGTGAATTAAGAAATAATCTTAGCTAGCTACTGCTTCAACAGTGTAAAATGAACATGGATAGAATATTGGATGATTTTGGACTGTCACCTCAACAAAGATGGGTGACAACAACACAGTCGCAATTGGACCAAATCATGTGTGATGAGAAGGACATGTGTGAAATGGGGAGCTATGTAGGGAACATTATTTATTTATTGAGACAGGTGTCCATTTTTGTGCTTTTACTTCTGTAAGACAGGAATGTTGGATAAGGGATGTAGGTATGTCAGGGTCAGGTAAGTGGGCTAAGTAAGGAAGCAGCTGCAGACAAACAGGTCAAACAAGGCAGACACAAGCATGGCGAGGGACATAAAAGGTTGGGGGACACTATGATTGAGGATACAGAGGGAAATTGGAGACCCATGCCAGTCAAACAGTCAGAAGCTAGTCATCACCCTTAGAACTGTTATCACCGTCCCCGTCCTCAGCTTGCTATTGGAGTGCTTGATGTTTGTTTGTTTGCCCAACATTCTGGTGAGCATCTTCTCCATCCATCTGAGGTGTGCACCAATGGTGCTTTGCAAAACCTCATGCACCATGCCTGGCATCTCCTGGTGGGTGACAAAATCACCACCTCCGTCATTACTCCTGGAGGATACCTCATTACTCCCAGAGGGTACCACTGCACCAGCTGCAGGGGTACTGCTACCTGATGCAGAGAGGCCACATAGTACAGTGGCTGCAGAGGCAGTATTGCCAAGTTGGTTCCCAGATGTGCTGGGTGTTGGTGCAGGAACCATTGCGGGGGGGGGGGGAGGCTGAGCAGCACTGGTTGGCCTACACCCTGTGCTGGAAATCATTTTGTGAGTTGTCAGAAATTGATGATATCAGAATGTTGTGACCACACATATAAAATAAAAAAGAGAGATAAGGGCTGGGGTAAGAGAAAAAATATAATTAGTACCATCATATGTGATGTACAATGAATTACTATGATATAAATAAAAGAATTTTACTTTTACATTAAGTATATTTTTTAACTACAAACTATGATTGATGATGGTTCCAAGTAATCCTTACAATATGCATATATTGCAGATATGCTTGATCAAATAATACAGATTAAGTTAACAGCATGGCATGTATGCCAATGGTGTTGAAATTATTATGTAATATTTTTTTAATTATTGTACTATACATCTGTTACTGATGGAATTTGAACCCACAATGTCTGAATACACTGTTACAACTAACTCCTAAAGGTGGCTTGAGCTACAGACTGAAGCATGCATGCTTGATTTTACAGTTAAAATATGCATGCTTGATTTGCTAATAATGCATTCAAGAGAAAAACTTTAGCTAAATAATTTTATTCTTTTGCGCTGCATACATACCCCTTGTTCTCTTAGTATTTCCAAACAATCAGCATGAGCATACCTGTTTGTTGCTATCTCCTAGTCATCTGTAAAAGGAACAGGGGAGAAAAAGAGAAGAGCATTAGGCATCCCAGTCTTGGCAATATCCAGCTTTCTATCTAATTTTTAAGTATTTTTATCTATAGACTTACACAACTGTAGGACGTCAGCAGTCCTAAACTTATCCAGCCACTGGTTGAGTTGTGCCTTTTCAGGTCATCAAAGTGGTGCCTGCTTTGCTGTCCACTGTGTGGAATGCCAGTCACACTGGAGACAGCCTTGGTCAGACTATTTTAAGCCTCAGATTTGTATTAAGACCTGCTATAGTCACCCTGCAGTATCCTACGGCTGTGGTGCTTCAAGAGAAGTGCTATGAAAATTCTGGACTGCCCCACACCCCATCTTTGAGCCCTAAATTGGGCACCTTCCTTTCTAGCTCAGAGTGTTTTCCTGCCAATTTGAGACATCGCCTTTTACAGGTAGTGCACAAACGAAAACAACCATGCCAACCATGTTTGCTTGGTGTTTACTGGAGAGCAATAGCACCAAACAGAGAGGAAGGCAGTTTATGAACTAGAAAGTGTAACATGACAATTTTGTATTAGCTTTTGGTTTGGATGCTGCTATAACTATTAATTGATTTAACTTTACAGGCATGTACTGGGGGTATAACTTTTATGACCTTGCACATTCTGGTGTCTTTACACACTGATAAAAGTGAGTTGTACAATGCGGGATTCAAAACTATGTAAAATAGACAAAACATAGTCTTTTACATAGCTATTTTTTCATCCTTGCCATTGAAAAAGTGCTTGTCAGACATGCTCATTAATTATTATATGCACATGACAAAGTGTGGAGTTAACCATGTATGTGTGTGATGTGATAAGGTCCTGGTTTATAAATTAATTTGTATAGGACTATCATTAAAGTCTGAAGTCTATCCAAGGCCAGAAAAGACATTTATAATTACAGAGACATAATTGTCAATATACCCCTACATATAATTCATATGACCTCCAGTGCTGTAATATCCCCACATATAATTCATATGAGCTCCAGTACTGTAACATGCCCACATATAATTCATATGAGCTCCACTGCTGTAATACCCCCACATAAAATTCATATGAGCTCCAGTGCTGTAATACCCCAAATATAATTCATATGAGCTCCAGTGCTGTAATACCCCCACATATAATTCATATGAGCTCCAGTGTTGTAATACCCCCACATATTATTCATACGAGCTCCAGTGCTGTAATATCCCCACATATAATTCATACCAGCTCCAGTGCTGTAACACCCCCGCATATAAATCATATGAACTCAGGTGCTGTAATACTCCCGCATATAATTCATATGAGCTCCAGTGCTGTAACACACCCACTTATAATTCATATGAGCTCCAGTGCTGTAATACCCCCAAATATAATTCATATGAGCTCCACTGCTGTAACACACCCACATATAATTCATATGAGCTCCAGTGCTGTAATACCCCCACATATAATTCATAGGAGCTCCAGTGCTGTAATACCCCCATATACAATTCATATGAGCTCCAGTGCTGTAATACCCTCAGATATAATTCATACGAGCTCCAGTGCTGTAATACCCCCACATATAATTCATATGACCTCCAGTGCAGTAATTCCCCCACATATAGTTCATATGAGCTGCAGTGCTGTAATACCCCCACATATAATTCATATGAGCTCCAGTGCTGTAATACCCCCACATATAATTCATATGACCTCCAGTGCTGTAATACCTCCACATTTAATCCATATGAGCGCCAGTGCTGTAATACTCCCACATATAATTCATATGAGCTTCACTGCTGTAATACCCACACATATAATTCATACGACCTCCAGTGCTGTAATACCCCCACATATAATTCATATGAGCTCCAGTGCTGTGATACCCAACATATAATTCATATGAGCTCCAGTGCTGTAACACCCTCACATATAATTCATATGAGCTCCAGTGCTGTAACACCCCCACATATAATTCATATGAGCTCCAGTGCTGTAATACCCCCACATATAATTCATATGAGCTCCAGTGCTCTAATACCCCCACATATAATTCATCTGAGTGCCAGTGCTGTAATATCCCCACATATAATTCATACCAGCTCCAGTGCTGTAACACCCCCACATATAATTCATATGAGGTCCAGTGCTGTAATACCCCCGCATATAATTCATAGGAGCTCCAGTGCTGCAATACACCCATATATAATTCATATGAGCTCCAGTGCTGTAATACCCTCAGATATAATTCATACAAGCTCCAGTGCTGTAATACCCCCACATATAACACATATGACCTCCAGTGCTGTAATACCCCCACATATAATTCATATGAGCTGCAGTGCTGTAATACCCCCACATATAATTCATATGAGCTCCAGTGCTGTAATACTCCCACATACAATTCATATGAGCTTCACTGCTATAATACCCACACATATAATTCATACGACCTCCAGTGCTGTAATACCCCCACATATAATTCATATGAGCTCCAGTGCTGTGATACCCGACATATAATTCATATGAGCACCAGTGCTGTAACACCCCACATATAATTCATATGAGCTCCAGTGCTGTAACACCCCACATATAATTCATATGAGCTCCAGTGCTGTAACACCCCCACATATAATTCATATGAGATCCAGTGCTGTAACACCCCACATATAATTCATATGAGCTCCAGTGCTGTAACACCCCCACATATAATTCATATGAGCTCCAGTGCTGTAAAACCCCCACATATAATTCATATGAGCTCCAGTGGTGTAACACCCCCACATATAATTCATATGAGCACCAGTGCTGTAATACTCCCATATATAATTCATATGAGGTCCAGTGCTGTAATACCCTCACATAGAATTCATATGAGCTCCAGTGTTCTAATACCCCCACATATAATTCATCTGAGTGCCAGTGCTGCAATACCCCCAAATATAATTCATATGAGCTCCAGTGGTGTAACACCCCCACATATAATTCATATGAGCGCCAGTGCTGTAATACCCCCACATATAATTCATATGAGCTCCAGTGCTGTAATACCCCACATATAATTCATATGAGCTCCAGTGCTGTAATACCCCCACATATAATTCATATGAGCTCCAGTGCTGTGATACCCGACATATAATTCATATGAGCTCCAGTGCTGTAACACCCCACATATAATTCATATGAGCTCCAGTGCTGTAACACCCCCACATATAATTCATATGAGCTCCAGTGCTGTAACACCCCCACATATAATTCATATGAGATCCAGTGCTGTAACACCCCACATATAATTCATATGAGCTCCAGTGCTGTAACACCCCACATATAATTCATATGAGCTCCAGTGCTGTAACACCCCCACATATAATTCATATGAGCTCCAGTGCTGTAATACCCCCATATATATCTCATATGAGCTCCAGTGCTGTAATGACCCCACATATAATTCATATGAGCTCCAGTGCTCTAATACCCTCACATATAATTCATCTGAGTGCCAGTGCTGTAATACCCCCACATATAATTCATATGAGCTCCAGTGCTGTAATACCCCACATATAATTCATATGAGCTCCAGTGCTGTAATACCCCCACATATAATTCATATGAGCTCCAGTGCTGTAATACCCCCACATATAATTCATATGAGCTCCAGTGCTGTAATACCCCCACATATAATTCATATGAGCTCCAGTGCTGTAATACCCCACATATAATTCTTATGAGCTCTAGTGCTGTTATACCCCATATATAATTCATATGAGCTCCAGTACTGTAACACCCCACATATAATTCATATGAGCTCCAGTGCTGTAATACCCCCACATATAATTCATATGAGCTCCAGTGCTGTAATACCCCCACATATAATTCATATGAGCTCCAGTGCTGTAATACCCCCACATATAATTCATATGAGCTCCAGTGCTGTAATACCCCCACATATAATTCATATGAGCTCCAGTGCTGTAATACCCCCACATATAATTCATATGAGCTCCAGTGCTGTAATATCCCACATATAATTCATATGACCTCCAGTGCTGTAATACCCCCACATATAATTCATATGAGCTCCAGTGCTGTATTACCCCACATATAAATCATATGAGCTCCAGTGCTGTAATACCCACATATATAATTCATATGAGCTCCAGGGCTGTAATACCCCCACATATAATTCATATGAGCTCCAGTGCTGTAATACCCCACATATAATTCATATGAGCTCCAGTGCTGTAATACCCCCACATATAATTCATATGAGCTCCAGTGCTGTAATACCCCCACATATAATTCATATGAGCTCCAGTGCTGTAATACCCCCACATATAATTCATATGAGCTCCAGTGCTGTAATACCCCCACATATAATTCATATGAGCTCCAGTGCTGTAATACCCCCACATATAATTCATATGAGCTCCAGTGCTGTAATACCCCACATATAATTCATATGAGCTCCAGTGCTGTAATACCCCACATATAATTCATATGAGCTCCAGTGCTGTAATACCCCCACATATAATTCATATGAGCTCCAGTGCTGTAATACCCCCACATATAATTCATATGAGCTCCAGTGCTGTAATACCCCCACATATAATTCATATGAGCTCCAGTGCTGTAATACCCCACATATAATTCATATGAGCTCCAGTGCTGTAATACCCCACATATAATTCATATGAGCTCCAGTGCTGTAATACCCCCACATATAATTCATATGAGCTCCAGTGCTGTAATACTCTCACAAATAATTCATATGAGCTCCAGTGCTGTAATACCCCACATATAATTCATATGAACACCAGTGTTGTAATACCCCACCATATAAGTCATATGAGCTCCAGTGCTGTAATACCCTCCACATATAATTCATACCAGCTCTATTGCTCTAATACCCCCACATATAATTCATACCAGCTCCAGTGCTGTAATACCCCCATATATAATTCATATGAGCTCCAGTGCTGTAATACCCCCACATATAATTCATATGAGCTCCAGTGCTGTAATACCCCCACATATAATTCATACGAGCTCCAGTGTTTTAATACCCCCACATATAAATCATATGAGTGCCAGTGCTTTAATACCCCCACGTATAATTCATATGCCGTCCAGTGCTTTAATACCCCCACATATAATTCATATGCAGTCCAGTGCTGTAATACCCCCACATATAATTCATATGAGCTCCAGTGCTGTAACACCCCACATGTAATTCATATGAGCTACAGTGCTCTAATACCCCCACGTATAATTCATCTGAGCTCCAGTGCTGTAATACCCCACATATAATTCATATGAACACCAGTGTTGTAATACCCCACCATATAAGTCATATGAGCTCCAGTGCTGTAATACCCCACATATAATTCATATGAGCTCCAGTGCTGTAATACCCCACATATAATTCATGGCAGCTCCAGTGCTGTAATACCCCACATATAATTCATGGCAGCTCCAGTGCTGTAATACCCTCCCATGTAATTCATATGAGCTCCAGTGCTGTAATACCCCCACATATAATTCATATGACCATCAGTGCTGTAATACCCCACATGTAATTAATAAGAACTCCACTGCTGTAATATCCCCACATATAATTCATATGAGCTCCAGTGCTGTAATACCTCCACATATAATTCCTAAGAGCTCCAGTGCTGTAATACTCCCACAAATAATTCATATGAGCTCCAGTGCTGTAATACCCCACATATAATTCATATGAACGCCAGTGTTGTAATACCCCACCATATAAGTCATATGAGCTCCAGTGCTGTAATACCCTCCACATATAATTCATACCAGCTCTATTGCTCTAATACCCCCACATATAATTCATACCAGCTCCAGTGCTGTAATACCCCCACATATAATTCATATGAGCTCCAGTGCTGTAATACCCCCACATATAATTCATATGAGCTCCAGTGCTCTAATACCCCACATATAATTCATATGAGCGCCAGTGCTGTAATACCCACACATATAATTCATATGAGCTCCAGTGCTGTAATACCCCACATATAATTCATATGAGCTCCAGTGCTGTAATACCCCCACATATAATTCATATGAGCTCCAGTGCTGTAATACCCCCACATATAATTCATATGAGCTCCAGTGCTGTAATACCCCCACATATAATTCATATGAGCTCCAGTGCTGTGATACCCAACATATAATTCATATGAGCTCCAGTGCTGTAACACCCCCACATATAATTCATATGAGCTCCAGTGCTGTAATACCCCCACATATAATTCATATGAGCTCCAGTGCTGTAATACCCCCACATATAATTCATATGAGCTCCAGTGCTGTAATACCCCCACATATAATTCATATGAGCTCCAGTGCTGTAATACCCCCACATATAATTCATATGAGCTCCAGTGCTGAAATACCCTCACAAATAATTCATATGAGCTCCAGTGCTGTAATACTCCCACAAATAATTCATATGAGCTCCAGTGCTGTAATACCCCACATATAATTCATATGAACGCCAGTGTTGTAATACCCCACCATATAAGTCATATGAGCTCCAGTGCTGTAATACTCCCACATATAATTCATATGAGCTCCAGTGCTGTAATACCCCTACATGTAATTCATATGAGCTCCAGTGCTGTAATACCCCACATATAATTCATGGCAGCTCCAGTGCTGTAATACCCCACATATAATTCATGGCAGCTCCAGTGCTGTAATACCCTCACATGTAATTCATAACAGCTCCAGTGCTGTAATACCCCACATATAATTCATATGAGCTCCAGTGCTGTAATACCCCCACATATAATTCATATGACCTCCAGTGCTGTAATACCCCCACATATAATTCATATGAGCTCCAGTGCTGTAATACCCCACATATAATTCATATGAGCTCCAGTGCTGTAATACCCCACATATAATTCATATGAGCTCCAGTGCTGTAATACCCCCACATATAATTCATATGAGCTCCAGTGCTGTAATACCCCCACATATAATTCATATGAGCTCCAGTGCTGTAATACCCCCACATATAATTCATATGAGCTCCAGTGCTGTAATACCCCCACATATAATTCATATGAGCTCCAGTGCTGTAATACCCCCACATATAATTCATATGAGCTCCAGTGCTGTAATACCCCACATAAAATTCATCTGAGCTCCAGTGCTGTAACACCCCCCACATATAATTCATATGAGCTCCAGTGTTGTAATACCCCACATATAATTCATATGAGCTCCAGTGCTGTAATACCCCCACATATAATTCATATGAGCTCCAGTGCTGTAATACCCCCACATATAATTCATATGAGCTCCAGTGCTGTAATACCCCACATATAATTCATATGAGCTCCAGTGCTGTAATACCCCCACATATAATTCATATGAGCTCCAGTGCTGTAATACCCCCACATATAATTCATATGAGCTCCAGTGCTGTAATACCCCACATATAATTCATATGAGCTCCAGTGCTGTAATACCCCCACATATAATTCATATGAGCTCCAGTGCTGTAATACCCCCACATATAATTCATATGAGCTCCAGTGCTGTAACACCCCCACATATAATTCATATGAGATCCAGTGTTGTAACACCCCACATAAATATATGAGCTCCAGTGCTGCAACACCCCACATATAATTCATATGAGCTCCAGTGCTGTAACACCCCCACATATAATTAATATGAGTTCCAGTAATGTAACACCCCACATATAATTCATATGAGCTCCAGTGCTGTAAGACCCCCACGTATAATTCATATGAGCTCCAGTGGTGTAATACCCCACATATAATTCTTATGAGCTCCTGTGCTGTAATGCCCCCACATATAATTCATATGAGCTCCAGTGCTCTAATACCCCAGATATAATTCATATGAGCTCCAGTGCTGTAATACCCCCACATATAATTCATATGAGCTCCAGTGCTCTAATACCCCACATATAATTCATATGAGCTCCAGTGCTGTAATACCCCCACATATAATTCATATGAGCTCCAGTGCTGTAATACCCCCACATATAATTCATATGAGCTCCAGTGTTGTAATACCCCATATATAATTCATATGAGCTCCAGTGCTCTAATACCCCACATATAATTCATATGATCTCCAGTGCTGTAATACCCCATATATAATTCATATGAGCTCCAGTGCTGTAATACCCCACATATAATTCATGGCAGCTCCAGTGCTGTAATACCCCACATATAATTCATATGAGCTCCAGTGCTGTAATACCCCCACATATAATTCATATGAGCTCCAGTGCTGTAATACCCCCACATATAATTCATATGAGCTCCAGTGCTGTAATACCCCATATATAATTCATATGAGCTCCAGTGCTGTAATACCCCCACATATAATTCATATGAGCTCCAGTGCTCTAATACCCCACATATAATTCATATGAGCTCCAGTGCTCTAATACCCCCACATATAATTCATCTGAGCGCCAGTGCGGTAATACCCCCAAATATAATTCATTTGAGCTCCAGTGCTGTAATACCTGACATATAATTCATCTGAGCTCCAGTGCTGTGATACCTGACATACAATTTATATGAGCTCCAGTGCTGTAACATCCCCACATATAATTCATATGAGCTCCAGTGCTGTAACACCCCACATATAATTCATATGAGCTCCAGTGCTGTAACACCCCACATATAATTCATATGAGCTCCAGTGCTGTAACACCCCCACATATAATTCATATGAGTTCCAGTAATGTAACACCCCACATATAATTCATATGAGCTCCAGTGCTGTAAGACCCCCACGTATAATTCATATGAGCTCCAGTGGTGTAACATCCCCACATATAATTCATATGAGTGCCAGTGCTGTAATACCCCCATATATAATTCATATGAGCTCCAGTGTTGTAATACCCCCACATATAATTCATATGAGCTCCAGTGCTGTAATACCCCCACATATAATTCATATGAGCTCCAGTGCTGTAACACCCCCACATATAATTCATATGAGCTCCAGTGCTCTAATACCCCCACATATAATTCATCTGAGCGCCAGTGCTGTAATACCCCCAAATATAATTCATATGAGCTCCAGTGCTGTAATACCCCCACATATAATTCATATGAGCTCCAGTGCTGTGATACCCGACATATAATTCATATGAGCTCCAGTGCTGTAATACCCCCACATATAATTCATATGAGCTCCAGTGCTGTAATACCCCACATATAATTCATATGAGCTCCAGTGCTGTAACACCCCACATATAATTCATATGAGCTCCAGTGCTGTAACACCCCACATATAATTCATATGAGCTCCAGTGCTGTAATACCCCACATATAATTCATATGAGCTCCAGTGCTGTAATACCCCCACATATAATTCATATGAGCTCCAGTGCTGTAATACCCCCACATATAATTCATATGAGCTCCAGTGCTCTAATACCCCCACATATAATTCATCTGAGCTCCAGTGCTGTAACACCCCCACATATAATTCATATGAGCTCCAGTGTTGTAATACCCCATATATAATTCATATGAGCTCCAGTGCTGTAATACCCCTACATATAATTCCTATGAGCTCCAGTGATGTAATACCACCACATATAATTCCTATGAGCTCTAGTGCTGTAATACCCCACAAATAATTCATATGAGCTCCAGTGCTGTAATACCCCACATATAATTCATATGAGCTCCAGTGCTGTAATACCCCCACATATAATTCATATGAGCTCTAGTGCTGTAATACCCCCACAAATAATTCATATGAGCTCCAGTGCTGTAATATTCCCACAAATAATTCATATGAGCTCCAGTGCTGTAATACCCCCACATATAATTCATATGAGCTGCAGTGCTGTAATACCCCCACATATAATTCATATGAGCTCCAGTGCTGTAATACCCCACATATAATTCATATGAGCTCCAGTGCTGTAATACCCCCACATATAATTCATACCAGCTCCAGTGCTGTAATACCCCCATATAATTCATATGAGCTCCAGTGCTGTAATACCCCCACATATAATTCATATGAGCTCCAGTGCTGTAATACCCCCACATATAATTCATATGAGCTCCAGTGCTGTAATACCCCACATATAATTCTTATGAGCTTCACTGCTGTAATACCCACACATATAATTCATATGATCTCCAGTGCTGTAATACCCCATATATAATTCATATGAGCTCCAGTGCTGTAATACCCCCACATATAATTCATATGAGCTCCAGTGCTGTAATACCCCCACATATAATTCATATGAGCTCCAGTGCTGTAATACCCCCATATAATTTATATGAGATCCAGTGCTGTAACACCCCACATATAATTCATATGAGCTCCAGTGCTGTAACACCCCACATATAATTCATATGAGCTCCAGTGCTGTAACACCCCACATATAATTCATATGAGCTCCAGTGCTGTAATACCCCACATATAATTCATATGAGATCCAGTGCTGTAACACCCCACATATAATTCATATGAGCTCCAGTGCTGTAACACCCCACATATAATTCATATGAGCTCCAGTGCTGTAATACCCCACATATAATTCATATGAGCTCCAGTGCTGTAATACCCCCACATATAATTCATATGAGCTCCAGTGCTGTAATACCCCACATATAATTCATATGAGCTCCAGTGCTGTAATACCCCCATATATAATTCATATGAGCTCCAGTGCTGTAATACCCCCACATATAATTCATATGAGCTCCAGTGCTGTAATACCCCCACATATAATTCATATGAGCTCCAGTGCTGTAATATTCCCACAAATAATTCATGGCAGCTCCAGTGCTGTAATACCCCACATATAATTCATATGAGCTCCAGTGCTGTAATACCCCCACATATAATTCATATGAGCTCCAGTGCTGTAATACCCCCACATATAATTCATATGAGCTCCAGTGCTGTAATACCCCCCATATAATTTATATGAGCTCCAGTGCTGTAATACCCCCACATATAATTCATATGATCTCCAGTGCTGTAATACCTCCACATATAATTCATATGAGCTCCAGTGCTGTAATACCCCACATATAATTCATATGAGCTTCACTGCTGTAATACCCACACATATAATTCATATGATCTCCAGTGCTGTAATACCCCATATATAATTCATATGAGCTCCAGTGCTGTAATACCCCCACATATAATTCATATGAGCTCCAGTGCTGTGATACCCGACATACAATTTATATGAGCTCCAGTGCTGTAACATCCCCACATATAATTCATATGAGCTCCAGTGCTGTAATACCCCCACATATAATTCATATGAGCTCCAGTGCTGTAATACCCCCACATATAATTCATATGAGCTCCAGTGCTGTAATACCCCACATATAATTCTTATGAGCTCCAGTGCTGTAATACCCCCACATATAATTCATATGAGCTCCTGTGCTGTAATGCCCCCAAATATAACTCATCTGAGCTCCAGTGCTTTAATACCCCACATATAATTCATAAGCAGTCCAGTGCTGTAATACCCCCACATATAATTCATATGAGCTCCAATGCTGTAATACCCCCACATATAATTCATATGAGGTCCAGGGCTGTAATACCCACATATAATTCATATGAACACCAGTGTTGTAATACCCTCCCATATAATTCATACGAGCTCCAGTGCTGTAATACCCCCACATATAATTCATATGAGCTCCAGTGCTGTAATACCCCACATATAATTCAT